>NW_019154093.1:51726401-51892327 GCF_002288905.1 Enhydra lutris kenyoni
ATATATATATATATATATATATATATATATATATTTATTTATTTTAACAAACCCTCCAACACAAACTACATTTCAAGTTCAACTAGTTCCAGAGGCAGGAACAGACCAGGACTCAAAAGGCAAGGAAGCGCCCATGAATGCCTACTATGCATTTACTTCCTGAGTGCCTACTATATATCAGTGATGAGAGATAAAACAGTAAGGAAGCCCTTAACCTCATTTAAGCCTCCACAAAAATGCTAAGACAGGTATGATTATTTCCACAAGCCAGAAAAAATGAAGAATATGATCGGTGCTAGCTGCAGTATTCAAATTTAAGCCAGTCTAACCCTAAAATCCATGTTCTCCTACACCTGTCTCTCCTATACCATGCTACCCACCAGAAAGTAGGGAAGTGGGCAGTCCTTTCTGAATATGGTAATAATATCAACCCAGTTAGTAAGAATTAAGTGAGATAATGTTGGAAATATTTTGAAAACTATATAGTACTACTCAGAAAAATCAAGTAACTTGCCTAAGACCACCTAGTTCATAAATGGGAAAGGCAGCACTCAAAATAAACTCTTCTGACTCCAAAGTTTGTAGCAGTACGCCTGGTCCAGGACTAAGAGAAACACACTTCTCTACCTCTAAGATTTAACATGCAAACATGTCACAGATATTCAATACCTATCTTGAATTGATTTAGTTTAATTAATGAAAAACATGAAGATTCAAGAGTCTTTCTTGGTTCTGTCTCCCTTAAAAGTAAAGAAATTAAAAACTGAAAATCAACACATACTCAGGAATCACTGGGGCCTCTGGATTTTTAGTGGCTACGTCTCTGTCCAAGTGTACTAAAAGCTAAATCTATTGCACATTTAAGTCCAAATCCCATATTATTTATTAGCACGTCAGACATTCACAAGGTATTACGTGTAATCTTTATACAATTGTAAATCTGAAGCCAAAAGTACAAAATTATACAACTCACAATGGCTAGGAGTCACATCTTATTTCATCTTTTTATCTGTCTCTCGAAAGATCCAACATTTTATACAGTTAGATAAATTATTTTGAGTCCTAGAGAGTTTTTTGACATACATTTTAAATGAAACAGACATGTTTCTACTTGTACTGCATTCCAAGGAGCTGCAATGACAAAAACAAAGCTACTGGCATCCCATACTTATGCAAATTGACCCATCTATTGACGTGAGTATTTAATGTATAATATTAGAAGGAATAATTACACAAGATAAGGAATAATTACACAAGATACAATGCAACTACTTTTCATGAAACTACAAACTACAAAAACTTGAAACCAGACAGTCTGATTGCTACTGCTGAATAATTCAAAATAGTACATGATGCCAAAGTTGAAATTTAGAGATAAATAGGTAAGTGATTGTGATTTCTGATAAAGGCTAAATTTACTCATTTATTAAAATTGAGTATAAGCAAAGCCTACAGGGCACTAAATTTTACTTGAGCAGTTATTTATAGAGAATTTAAAACATTTCATTTTTATCTCCCTTAACCAAAGGGATGAATATGACTGTTAATGACACAGAAGTGAAAAACCATTTGCAATCTTCTATTTACTTCCTTTTATGCTAAAATTAATGTTAAACCCTACTGGCATAAGTTTGAATTACCTTTAGCTTCCATTAGCTTTACTTACAGCTCTATTCATACATAAACACACACACTGAAAGAAGATAAAGGTAAAAAAGATACCAAAATAAGTATGCAAGATGCAAGGCAAAAAAGTCTTTATTCCCTTACAATTATACCTGTTGTGGTATAATTAATTAAATGACTAAAGTCATTTTACTTTGAAAATATGTAAGAGAATGCAGAAGCGGTAATTAAGTTTTTCACTTAGAAAAATATTCTACATAGTCATGAACTACTCAAACCAATGTGGATTCTTAACTATCTCATAATAAATTTAAATGAGTTACTATTACTAAACATTTATTTAGTGTCCTAGCTCAAAATATCAGCAACCTTTCTGAGAAATTATGCATTTTCACCCTCAGTGAAAATATACCTATATACAGACATCTTTTCATCATTTAAAAAAGCCCTACTGCAGAAACAAACTCTGTTGCTTTTGCTTACTTCTCTTTAAAAAATCCTAAATAAAATACCGTATTAGAGTTTAAATAAATACAAACAGTCCTGTGTAGAGTCAAACCTGGCAGCCCAGAAGAAATGACTAGAATAAATTTAAACCTTAGGTTTATGCATATACATACACACACACACACACACACACATACGTGTGTGTGTGTGTGTGTGTGTGTGTGTGTGTGTGTGTATGTCTTTCTCTTTTCGAGATAAATCTAAATAGGGAAATGGGTAGGAGGGAAAAAAAAAAGAAACTTATTTTTCTATCTTTTATGTTTCCTCCCTTGTGACTAGCAACAAAGCCCTTAAGAAAAAAGCTGTGTGTACGCTTTGGGGACAGTAGAGGAAAAAACCCTGAGACTGTTTTCAGTTCCATAAAAGTAAGGGGGAGGAGCAAGACAAAGATCCACAAAAGAAAAGATGAGCATTATAAATAATGCCCCTAAAGGGGTATGTTCTAACTCAATGCCCAGTGTTCTTCAAGGCAGTACTCCCCAACTTCTGATCATTTCCCTCTCCATCCAGAATCCTAATGATCTGGGCAAGGTGGTACTCTCACAAAGCCCACTTGCCTTTCTCTTGATAACAGCTAACTAAGCACCAAACATGGTACCAGATGGATTATCTTTTTTCATCCTCACAGCAATCTGAGTACTAAGGCTATGCCATGTTGAGTAACCTGTTCAAGGTCACAAGCCTGGTAAGGTAAGTGGTGGGGTCTGATCAGAAACCCAGAGGTCCTATTCTGATAACCAGTATAGTATATGGCCTTCTCTCTGGCAGATTCCAAAATCTCACATTTACTGGTAGAAGATGAGACCAATATAGAGGGAACTGCTTAAACTTGTCACATGTAAGCAGTAAGTATACATGTACACATAATAAAACCAAAGCAGAAAGAGCACAACTGCTTTGTTCTAAAAGGGATCAGGTATCAGAATAAAGTAGAATGCTTTTTCAAAATTTTAACAACTGTATTAAGATAGGTGATAGGGTGCACTGGGAACTCTAGAACCTAACTACTCGAAGTATGTACCAAACAGTAGCATCAACACTAGGAGTTTGTTAAAATGCAGAATCTCAGGTCCCACCTCACACCTATAAATCTGCATTTTAACAAGATTTTCAGGGAATTCATATGCACATTAAGGTTAAAAAAGCGCTGCTCCATAACCACTCTTTGAGTGGCAGTGGTCTAGAAAACAGCCTTGGCAATTCTCAAAAAATAAACTCCACTTAGAAATGTAGGACTTTCAAATCAACACACTATTTTCTGCTGAATTTGTAATTCTCAGAGTTTTCCTGCCACCAGCAACTCCAATGTTCTATGGCACTCTTCCAAAAAAAAAAGGCAACTGGACTTGCTCCTAGGGCCACAATGGCAGAATTTCTCAGAGGGGTATTTAAATTTAAAGCTAGAAGGCAGCGGTGCCCGGATGGTTCAGTCAGTTAAGCATCTGCCTTTGGCTCAGGTCATGATCCCAGGGTCCTGGGATGGAGCCCCACATGGGGCTCCCTGCTCAGCTGGGAGCCTGCTTCTCTCTCTCCCTCTGCCCCTCCCCCTGCTTGTAAGCACCCTCACACTCTCTCTCAAATGAATAAAATCTTTTCAAAAAATAAACAAAACAAATAAAAATAAAACCAGAAGACAGTCAAAAATTATATGCATATTGCCACTAATCATGAAGAGGGCTCATGCATAAAAGAATTTGTTGAAAAAAAATCCATAAAGATCATGTAGCTCAAAAAGATAAACCAGAGCTACAAATACTTGAGAAAAAAGAAGAAATAGATGGGACTCCACATTATAAATGTCAATTTCCCTTTAAGGTTTATTACATGAGATTAAACCAGTTAATTATACTATCTTAAGAGAACTGCCTAAAATTTTTTTAGACAAAATTTCCTTTCACAGAGAGTGTAGTAGCAAAAGTAGAGTCAAAATAGGCTAATTTTAGGGGCTTCTGGGTGGCTCAGATGATTAAGCCTCTGCCTCCGACTCAGGTCATGATCTTGGGGTCCTGGGATCAAGTCCCACATCTGGCTCCCTGCTCATCAGAAACCCTGTTTCTCCTTCTCCCTCTGCCCCTCCTCCTGCTCATGCTCTCTATCTGACTCAAATGAATAAATAAAATCTTTTTTAAAAAGGCTACTTTTAAAGCAGTAAAAGACTGAAATAGTTTAACCTAGTGTTTTTGAATTTATTTCTGAGTACTATATGCTAATTAAATTTATTTATAAAGACTTTTAATGAACTATAGTTGGCAAATTAAAATTCCTTTGTAATCTTAAGGCTTGCAGAAACTTGACAATATTTATCATGTGTAATGACTTTATATTTCTTAAATAATCATCTCAATTAAGAACAAATTGGCCAATCTGTGAACACTACATACCCAATGCACCAAGTCACTGGCACTGTTATACTCCCTAAAGTTTTAGAGGTTCTTAGGAGGAGGCAGAAATCAAAACAGAAAATCATTTTGGCTTCCATTTGTTATAGAGTCTCAAAAATTTTCCAAATACCTAAATATTAGGTAGATTGGGTATCTCTGTCCCATTATACATTTCTATATTATAAATTCTGTAACTTTTTTTAAAACAAAATATCCTCACAAATAATACTGCATAGAAAAGTATGATAATAACCTTTTAGTCTAACATCTTTATATAATCTAAAATGTACTGCTTCATTTGGACTGCCCAATTAAATTTTTAGAAAATATGACTGTAAAGTAGAATCTGGAAAAGATATTTAAAAAAAAAAACAAAAAAAAACAAAACAAAACCAGAATCCATGTAATATCAATCTGAACTAAAGTTATTTAAAGGTAAAGGTTTAAAATAGATGTATTGATTTAAAAATTTTCTTAAAATCTATGTGAACTCCTTCATCTTTGCAACTTTGAGGTAGTTATCTACATTTCTGAACCTTATTGAAATTCCATTCACGTCCTCAATCCAAGCAACGTGATAAAATTTGTCGGGTCAGACCTCTAAAGAACTTTAGCATCTGTTTGACCTTAAATAAATACAGGTTTTGGAGTCATAAAGACGTAAGTCTGAATCTATGTAATTGTTTGAATCCATACACTAGTATATACAAACCATACACTAGTTTGTGTGACCTTGGACAAACTACTTAACCTGTTTCTTTTATTGTTGTTAAGTGATAAATGTCATACCTGGGTGGGGGGAGGGGTCATATGAGAACCACATAAAGTATCCAGAATGGTTTTAATAAGTTAAACTAACCTTCATGAAAAATAGTTAAAAAACAAAATTAGCTCTCCAAATCTATACAAGATATGTAAGCATTACACAAATTATTTTTATCTTTCCTAAAGATTTGAAAGGAAGTAACATTTGATTAAATAACATTAAATAATAACATCTGAGAAAGTTGTTTAAACCAGAAATTATCTGGGGCCCCTGGGTGGCTCAGTGGGTTAAAGCCTCTGCCTTAGGCTCAGGTCATGGTCCCAGGGGCCTGGGATCTAGCCCCGCAGGGGGCTCTCTGCTCAGCAGGTAGCCTGCTTCCCCCTCTCTCTCTCTGCCTGCCTCTCTGCCTACTTGTGATCTCTCTCTGTCAAATATATAAATAAAAATCTTTAAAAAAATAAAATAAACCAGAAATTATCCAAGCTTTTGCTTGGATTTCTTGTAAAATATCTAAAATACTACCACATAGTGATTCTAATGTTTCATTTTAATTTCTTTTAAAGTTACTTCCATTTAATTAGTTTCTCAATAAAAAAATTCAATGAATTCATTGTTAAGCATTACTACATTTATTACTTTTAAAGTCCTTGAATATTTATTTATAACTTAGGGCCTTAAAAGCCATCAGACTTTGCATGTTTAACCTTTGCAACAAAAGAGTATAAAATATTTGTTTTATGCAGATTTTTGCTATGGCTGAAATTTAACAAGCTTACAAAGAGTTAACCAAGACCATGGGAAGTAAAGATACAGTGGCAATAAAATTTAATCCTGCAAATGCATGATTTTAATATGAATTTAGCATAAAGTACATCTCTCTTTAAAAAAAAATTTACATCCTGTTATCCTTTTATTCAAGTGAAATGGAATAAAGTTGAGGAAAAAAATTGACAGGTATGGATTAGAGATTTATAGATTCAAAAAAACATTCCAAATTTGTATAAGCTTTAAATGAATCATCTGATTTGTCTTCATTGTGTGATAAGTTTTGTGAACTTTGTTTCTCCCCACTGTTCTGTATTTAGTGGTTTAACAAAGTTAATGTGTATAAACCCAGCCCTGGAGAATCTGTAATTCTTACCAGAGAAAATGACAAGTACTCTGAATACTTTTTACATTTCACCATCCAATATTTTTTAGAGAATTAATGACATGTACGTCTTTATGTTCACTAAAAGTCTTTGTATTTAACATTGTACTTCAAAGGATCACGTTGTTTTGGACTCAGTTTGAAGGTATTATACTTCTTTCAGGAAAGAATTTTTACTATTTACAACATAATTAAAAGATTTCTAGAACTGGTACTCTAAACCTTCAGCAAAAATTAAAAATCATGTACATACAAAGCTGGGAGCAAAATCCTATTTATAAGGGCAAATACAGTTAAGTTTACAAATGACTGTAAAAAAGTCTACACTTTCGGGGCACCTGGGTGGCTCAGTGGGTTGAGGCCTCTGCCTTCGGCTCAGGTCATGATCCCAGGCTCCTGGGATCGAGCCCCACATCGGGCTCTCTGTGAAGCAGGGAGCCTGCTTCCCTTCCTCTCTCTCTGCCTGCCTCTCTGTCTACTTGTGATCTCTGTCTGTCAAATAAATAAAATAAAATCTTAAAAAGGAAAAAAAAAGTCTACACTTTCTTAGAAGCACAGGAGACATCTTTTTTTGATTAAAATACTAGTGCCCTTGATTTTCCACAATAAAAAGATTACTCACTTTGTTAGTTTTTTGTGGGAGGGAGGAAGGAGGAAAGTTGGAGAGAAGTATGTGAAATCCTACTTGACTAAAAAGGAATTTTAGTTGGTAGTTTTTCGTTTGTTTGGTTTGGTTTGGTTTGGTTTGGGGTTTGGGTTGTGTGTGTCTGTGTTGTGTGCACGCCGGCCTGGGGGGCGGGGGGGGGGGGGGGGGGGGGGGGAGGACGCGTAATGAGTAAAATGACAGTTTATGAAGCCCATAAAGTCTACCTTGGATCAAGTTCAAATTCACAAACTCCACAAAGTCTACGGATTTGCCTAGAGCCACAAAGAATAAAAATCAAGGCAGCACCGCCCGACTCTACACTGAAAGCGTATGGTGGACTTAACCTTTACTCACTGTCCTGCTGAGAGTAGACACACTGGTTCTTCGGGAAGAAAAAGCAAAAATCCCAAGGTCCTCATGCCACTGTCTTTAAAAAAAAAAAAAAAAAAAAAAAAAGAAGGAAAGGAAGAAAGGGAGGGAGGGAGGAAAGAAGAATAAAGAAAAAGGCCAAACAAGTGAACGCATTATACTAAGTAACCCGGGGCACTCAGCTGCCACTTACGTGACACTTTGGCACCGGCACGTACCTGTCTGCAAAAACATACCTTATTCTTCGCTCTTAAAACAGAAGCCTAGGTAGTAAAGATTAAGACGCAAAGTGTTAGCATTCCGATTGCAAAATAACCTACCTGTTAACGTAATTCTTTGGTCTGGAGGCACGGAGAGGACTTGGCTCTCATGCATTTTCAAAGGGCCCAGATTTGGAGAGGTTGCCTGCGCTCCCATGACTTTGGGGGGTGCCCCCCGGGAGCGACCCTTCATTCCCAAGGACAGCAGACGTCCTTTGTACATCCACTTCTGCAGCTTCTTGACTGTCACCGCGGGAGGCTTGAGGAAGGGGAGCCCCTCCTGGCAGTCTTCTTTGCCGCTGCGTACCACAGCGGACCCCGCAGGTTCCCTGAAAGGGCTTCCTGAGGAGCGGCCGGGGTCCCTGGAGCGGGAAGTCAGGAGGCCGGAGGGCGCGGCGGCCGGGACGCTGCCTCCGCTCCAGCCGTCCATCCCGCCTCCACGTGGCGGGGGCTCGTCCAGGTCTCCGCGCACGCCGCACCTGATCCAGCTGTCGCTCGGCCACCGCTGGAAGGGAAGAGGCTTGGCACCCACCCGGAGGCTCTCGAGGCTTCTGCTGCAGGACAGCCGCATCCGAGGAGTCCGCAGGCGGCCTCTCCCCGACTCCCTCGGAGGCGACCGGGGGGGGGACACCTGCTGCCAAGGGCGGCCACCGCCTCCCCGCTGCCAGTCTTGGGGGCAGGCTCGGCGGTCCGCAGCGCCGCAGGGGGAAGGCGGCTGGCCCAGCGCCCGGGCTCCCACAAGGCAGCCGCGATCCGCCCAAGCCCTGTCGCCCCGCCGCGCGCCCGAGTCAGGGGGCAGGTCGTGCATGGCCTGGATCAGCAGATAATAGGCCTCTCGCAACTGGGTCTGCAGCCTGCCTGTCTCCTGGCGGCCGCCCTCCGCCCCCGGGGAGGAGCCCGCCGCCGGGGGAGGCGGGGGCCACCGCTCCGCCTCCGCCCCCTTAGGCTTGGGCGCCGAGTGGGAGCCGCCGGGCAGGTTCTCGTAGTAGTCGGCGTCGTCCTCCCGGTCGTCCTCCTCCTCTCCGCTGCCTTCGGAGCACGGCGGGGCGTGCAGACAGGCGCGAGGAAGCCCGCCACCCGAGGAGAAGGCCTCCTTCCCGCCGCGCTGACGAGGCCCGAGCGCTCCCCACTGCTCCGGGCGCCCTCCGGGGACCCGCGCCTCGGGAGCCCACGCGTGCGGCGACGGCGGGGGCTGCTCCAGGCTCGGCCGGGCTGCGCGGGCGTGCTTGCCTGGGCGGGCGTCCGGAGCACGGCCGGCGTCTCCCTCGGCAACCGCGGAGGCCGCCACGGTAGCTGCCGCGGCCGCCCGGAGCCCGAGCCCCCCGGCGGCGCGGGGGCTCCGCCTCCCCCGGAGCCTGGACAGCGTCCTTCTGAGGGGGTCCGCCATCCCTTCCGCCTCAACACCCAGGCTCGCCCCCGCTGCGAGAAGAGGACAGAGCCCAGTTCGGGGGAAATCTGTGCTCGCGGAGGCGGTGGCGACGGCGGCGGCTCCCCATGACCGGCGCTGGCCCTCGCGGGCTCCTCACATACTTGGCATAACTCTGCCGCGGGAAGGGGTGGGGGAGGGCGGCGGCACCGCAGAGCGCATGCCCCGGAGCCTCGGGCCGCGACGGGGCGCGCAGTCTGCGGGCGGCGGAGCGGCGTTCTCCCGGGTGGGCGCCGGGCGAGGCAGAGGGCGGGAGGGGAGGAGGGCAAGAGTGACCTAACGGAGACCCGGGGACCCGAGAGGGAGCGCCCAGAGGGTGGGGAGGAGTGGGGCGGGGCGGAGGATAGGTGGACTGTGAGAGTTGAGGCAGAAAAAAGAATGAGCGGGAAGGTGTCTCGACGGGAAGGCTGCAAAGTTTTGGAGAAAGGGAAAGTGCCCTCCTGGCTGCCACTCCGTCACCTTCACCCCCTGCCCATTGCCACCATTGCACGAGGCGTGTCTAATGTAACAAGTCCCAGCTTGAGAGAAAACAAAGATCGTTTTGACGGACATAGTGTGAGTACAGGTGTATCTCATTGAGTGCAATGTGTTCTAGAAACATTCCTAACCATTTTAATGACGGAGAGCTAGCTATTTAAAGGAAATTTGCAGAGATATCTTTTCAGTGAAGAAGAATCCTTTTGCCCCCAAAACCACCACTTTGTCCCGTCTTTCTTTAATGAATGCATACTACCACAAAATTCTGATTATCAACCAAAACTGATTATAAAATGGAGACGCAGAAGTAGTGGCCCCCCCCTTTCAGCCCACTAACACTTCATTTTAATGAAAACGGGTTGAGAAAAAATTGGGAAACAGTGTTAGTTGGAAATACCAACTCTCTTAAAAATATTAAATCCTGGGGCACCTGGGTGGCTCAGTGGGTTAAAGCCTCTGCCTTCGGCTCGGGTCATGATCTCAGGGTCCTGGGATTGAGCCCCGCATCGGGGCTCTCTGCTCAGCGGGGAGCCTGCTTCCCCCTCTCTCTCCGCCTGCCTCTCTGCCTACTTGTGATCTGTCTGTCAAATAAATATATAAAATCTTTAAAAAAAACATATTAAATCCTATATTCTGTGTAACAGTTGCAAAGTACCTTGAGTTGCCACAGGTGAATGGACCTATCCCTGTTTGGTAAGAATCATCATTGCTGTCATCTCTGATTTCAGTTACATTTTTTTAAAAGATTTTATTTATTTATTAGAGCAAGTTGGGGAGGGGGCAGGAGAGGGAGAAGCTGATTCCCCTCTGAGCCCATCCACCGCAGGACTCCATCCCAGGACCCTGAGATCCTGACCTGAGTCCAAGTCAGACACTTCACTGACAGCCACCCAGATGCCCCCAATTACTTTTATTTATTTAATGTTTATATATATTAGAAAAGGGCTTTTGTCTGAGTAGCTCATGAATGTACTCCTAGCTCCCAACACAGTACTCGCACATGATAAGAATTCAAGAAATACTTGTTGAATAAATGAATGCTTGCATAACTAAATAAAAGAATTTAGTCCCGGGGGTTCTGGCTGGCCCCATCAGTAGGGCATGCAACTCGACCTCAGGGTGGTAGGTTGGAGCCCCACATGCCCCATCTTGGACAGAAGTAACTTGGAAAAAAAAAAAAAGAATTTGGTCCTAACTTATCCAATTTCCAAATATATTTATGTAAGTTTCATTTTCCCCCACCAGTTAAAGACTCCGATCTCTAAATGTGCTTTGGCATATACCACTTTCTTTAGTATCTAGTCCCTACCTCCTTGAATAATTTTGCCTGCATCTTGCATCTCCATTTGCAAAAATGTTACCGATCCTTTAAGACACCATTCAACTGCCTTCTCTCAGAAGTCCTCTCTGATATTCCAGATGGACATGATCTCTCATTCTTCCAAACTCCAGGAGTACTTTATTCATATCCATTCATAGTGTATTTATTGGTTTTTGTTTTCTACAAAGTATGCCTTATCTCTCCTGCCAGAAAATTCATAAAATCCTTATGAGCAGATACTATTTGTAATTGACTTCTGTATTCTCCACAGAGCATAAGTATAGCATCTTTTATGATAAATAAATATTTTTGAATTAATGTCAGTTTTAATTTAGAGGAAACAAACAGCTTTTATTTCCAATCCATTGCCTAACTCTCCACTAGACCATATTATATTAGTGTTGTTTTAAAATTCTCTTAGAGGGCGCCTGGGTGGCTCAGTGGGTTAAGCCTCTGCCTTTGGTTCAGGTCATGATCTCAGGGTCCTGGGATTGAGTCCCCCATCAGGCTCTCTGCTCAGTGGGGAGCCTGCTCCTCCTTTCTCTCTTCCTGCCTCTCTGCCTACTTGTGATCTCTCGCTGTCAAATAAATAAATAAATAAAATCTTTTAAAAAAATAAATAAAATTCTCTTAGTTATGAGTAAGAAATACTTTTGTTTGTTAAATAATTTAATCCTCATCTAGGAAAATACTGTGAAATGTTAAACTATAATTTGCATGCATTACTATTTATAGTCCTACAGTATTTTTATTCCATGGAGCAAAGGCTATTTAATGAATAATCAAGGCATACAATTATGTCCCAGGGAAATAGTCCCACAGGAAATGACTGACAGTAAATCTGCCAATAATGGTGTCTGTAAACACAATTCGATCTCTATCTCAGAAATTATTTCATTCCAACTCTTGTAAGTTAACAGTTGTGAAGTATACCATAAATTGCATATATGTGTAAAAATGAACACAAAAATATAACCTTGAAAGTCTAGGTTGAACTTTAATTCAGCTTGTCAACTTGTCAACTTATTGATTTCAGGAGTTATAAATACATTGGCCCATATCAAATACTACACGTTGTTCTACACATTACTCAGGACTAAGTCTGAACACAACTGAACTTAATGCCACTTAGAAGCAGAAAATGTTCTATCACATAAATTCACAATTTTTAAAGGGTCACAACAGAAGTTAATAAGGCAGTTAAGGCTATATGATACTAAACAATGACCTTTGCAAATCCCTCTGTATGTGTATTGCAATTCAGTAAAAAGTTTATAAAAATGTAACTACAAAGACAGTACCCACAGAATTTACATTACACATACAATTAAGATGGTGACAAGATATGAACATGAGTTAAACTTCGTGAAATCTTTTTTGTGTTTTAACCATTTTACCCCATTCTCTCAGTTATCTCGATTTTCATATATTTCTAATCAACAGATTCCTACAAAAATTAAGGGGTGGGGATACATTTTCTAGTGTTTGTACTTGTTTCTCACTGACTTGGGAATCATTTTGATGTCCTGTGAATTAACAACTATGTCGGCACAGTCACAAAAGATGAAACAACTATGGGATAATAGGACTCCAGTAAGGCAGGGAGCCAAACTAGGGATGGGGTAGTACTGACTCAGTCTGGGAGAAGAAGTGGGAGCAGGGCAGGTTGAGACAGAGGGCTAAGTTTAACAGTAATACAAAGCAAATGTCTAGGTATGTTATGGTTATTTTCTAAGCAATTTAGAGTGCACTTCTGTCTCACTGCTGTTCAGTCTTCCATTGGAGTCTTAGTGGAACCAAGGACAAATTTAACTCCGGCATTTGCCCAGTTCCCTCTCTCTCTCTCTCTCTCTCTCTCTCTCTCTCTCAGCTGCCTTCCAGGGCTCCTCTGGTGTAGAGCCGCCTGGTCTGCCATGATGCCAGTCCATCGATATTGAGTAAAAGTGTTCTAACCCACAACTGACCACACTGCCACTGCCCTGAGACTCAAAGATGGCATGTCCTCAATATAACATTTTTTCTGTTAATTTTTTCCATAATTAATATTTGGCAACTAGTCATGTTCCTTACCTCATCCCCTACCTTGAACCAAAGCAATATAAAGGAGACTTTTGCCTAATGTTTTAGAAATATATAATGTTTTAGAATATTCACTATTTCACACTTTTTTTTCCAAGATTTTATTTATTTGACAGAGAGATGTCGAGAGAGGGAATATAAGCAGGGGGAATGGGCGAGGGAGAAGCAGGCTTCCCGCTGAACAGGGAACCTGATGTGGGGCTCCATCCCAGGACCCTGGGATCATGGCCTGAGCCGAAGGCAGACGCTTAACAACTGAGCCATCCAGGTGTCCCTATTTCACATTTTCTTATCGTATATTTAGGATGTGTAGAGTAAGTTCCTCAAAGTTACCATAATAAGTGAAAGGGAATTCAAACCTCATCTATCTGATTCCAGAACCACTATAGTCTACAGCCCTGGGACATTTCCCTATAGAGAAAAATAGAATATCCATTCACTATAATAGTACCTGCACTGACCTAAAACTTTGTTTTCATAAATTTAGTTGGTCACCTTTCAGAAGAGTTTAATATTTCTGAGCTTTTGTGAATCCAGTGGATAATTAGAAAGATACTTGTTGAAGATTTGAATGCTTTTCTGTGTAGTCCTCTTCAAAGGTGTTAGGACGGGGGCACCTGGGTGGCTCAGTGGGTTAAGCCTCTGGCTTTGGCTCAGGTCATGATCCCAGAGTCCTGGGATCAAGCCCCACATCGGGCTCTCTGCTCCTCAGGGAGCCTGCTTCCCTCTCCCTCTTCCTACCTCTCTACCTCCTTGTGATCTCTCTCTGTCAAATAAATAGAATCTTTAAAAAAAAAAAAGTGTTAGGACGAAATCCTGTAATATATTCTCATTTAACTGCAAGTATTAAGCCACAATGTGCAACTCCATCCTAGAAACTCTAATTTTAAAAGTTGGACAAACTACAATATTTTAAAGGCAAAATATATGCATCCTTATCCAGGCACTCTCAGATGAGCCTCTTTTATTTTTTATTTTATTTTATTTTTTTTAAGATTTTTATTTATTTGCCAGAGAGAGAGAGCGCGCATACAAGTAGGCAGTGAGGCAGGTGGGGGTGGGGGGGGGGAGCAGGCTCCCTGCTGAGGAGAGAGCCCAATGTGAGGCTGGATCCCAGGACTCCAAGATCATGACCTGAGCCGAAGGCAGAGGCTTAACGTCACCCAGACGCCCCAGATGAGCCTCTTTTAGAAATGAACTGAGGGGATAGCCTGTCCCTCCTAAGTGATTTGTATCTCGGGGTAACTCACAGTTGATGGAGGGAAATAGTTGTTTGTTTGTTTGTTTGTTTCAAAGCTGTTAATCTAATAAAAAGAACCAGTGTCATATTTTTTCTTTCTGATGAAATACTGGATCTAATGATGGAGCTCGAAAAAAATCACAAGTGGCTACTCACATTACCAAGAGGGAGACACAGCCTGACATTACATGGCCTCTGGTTGAGTACCAACCACCATCTGTGGGGTATTCTTACCAGAAATGAACCTGAGTTTGATCAACCTCAAGATCTGATTACCAGTTTTCAGGAACTGCAGAGAACAGAGGAGCATGCTAACACCAGGGGGCTGCAATTATAAAATCCAGACTATGGGAAAGTACAGGCCAGAGGATTCAGTTTCTTCAACCTATTAACCAACTGCACGATATGGACTTTTTTTCTTTTAAGTAGGAATCTAACTTTCCAAATGGATGTTGGCAACTGTTTAAAGCAACATGATTTTGAGGGGGCCAGACAGTTTACACTGCGGGGATTGTACGAGAATATTGAAATCTAGGTCTAGACTGTAATTCTAATCCAAATCTGACGTAGTATAATAGAAATTATTTGAAATCAGATAGAACTAGTTCACATCCTAATCCTGATCAGTCACATACCCCAAACCCACAGATCGTGGTGAGTGAGCTCTTGCTCAGCTTTGCCAATTCCAGATCATTATTCCTCCTTCTTCCTGAAAATCCACTTCTCTCTTGAAATAGACAGCATTCAACTACATCACCTGCCACCTCTGATTTTCGCTGTCATCTGCCAACTTCTCCTTTGTTCATTCTAGCATCTGCCCCGCTATCTCTCTGCCATTTTTCCTGTCATTATTATTTGTGATTTTGTTATTTATGAAAACGATCCAATAACCTGGTCTATTTTTTTTAGTGGGTTTTTTTTTTTTTTTGCCTATTTTTTTTTAACTTTTCTAATAATCTTGTTCTCCACCCACCTCGGCCACCCAGTCTGAGTCATACATTAGACTTCATCATAACCAGTACCTGCAAACACTCCAGGCACCACTTCCTACTTTTTAGCACTCAGGCTCCAACAATATTTTGATCCCACTGTCCCTCCGGTCCACCACTCCTCTTCTGTCCTTTCTTCTCTGTTTGGGTTGCATGCATGGCCCCCATACAATCACTCCCTTGCATACATCCTCAACTCTCTCATCCTCTCTCCCACTGTCCTCCTCACGTGGCGAAACTTCAACCATGGTTACAACTAACTTTCCCACAAACTTCATGTTGATACTTGGATGACTTATGTGGCTGGTGAAAAACATACTAGAACCTCCCCCTGGTCCCTCAGTGCTGCCAAATGACTCCACTAAATATCCTTAGCCCATTCATTCCCGTCTTTTTCTCAACTTTTTGACACCACTATCCCCTTCTCACTGTCAGTTATCACTTCTCTTTTTTTGTGAAACTGAAGTAACAGAAACATTCAGGGGAGAATGGCTTCAACCTCCCACCACCAGATCTCCCAGCTGGCATTACTTGCACTCTGAAATTCCACCTCGGGTCCCCTTAGGACAGATGAGATTTTGCCCCTGTGCCTACGGGAGGTCAACTCTCCACCCTCCTACCTGTCTCCTCCCCTTCCTCCTCTCACTGCCCTCCAATCACATTGGCTTCCTTGTTCTTCCAACACACCAAACACACTCGTCTCTGAGCCTTTGCACTTGCTGTTCCCTCTGTGCAACTTCCTCAAGTCTCAGCTCAAATGTCATCTGCTCAGAGGGCCCTTGACCATTTTACTTAAAATAATACCCCGACACTTACTCTCCATTCATTTTGCTTTCTTTTTCTTCACTGTACTTATTTCTAGTTAGTATTACATTAGATGTCTATTGATTTATGTGACTCCACCACCATCACCACTAAATGCCATAACACCACTTTGTAGGATATTTCTGGAATGCGTAGATGTTCCATATGTATTCGTTAAATGAATATGAGATCTTCATGCCCAAGAGCAAGTTAACATATGTTACCATTTCCTTCATGGTAAAACTGATTGCTATTATTCTATGATGTATCTTAAAGAAGATTAAAAGAGGTAACATAGATGAACCTTGAATACATTATACTAAGTCAAAAAAGTCAGCCTCAAAAGGCCATATATTTTACTATTCCATTTCTATGAACTGTCCAACATAAGAAAATCCATAGAGACAGAAAGTAGATTACTGGTTGCCTGGGGCTGGGAGAAGGGGGGAATGAGGATTGATTGCCGAAGGGTGTGAGTTTCTTGTTAGAATGATGAGAACGTTCTTGAATTAGATTGCAGTAATGTTTGTACAGCCTTGTAAATACACAAGAAACCACTGATGTGTTTCTTAGAATGGTTCATTTTATGGTAAGCAAATTATATCTCCATTTTTTAAACAAAGGAGCAGTATTTCTCTGCCCTTGTAAATTTAACTATATTCCCAGCTAACATTCATGGAAAATGTCAGTTCAAAAGAAAAGATTTTAAGGGAAGCATTAAGAGAAGATTGTAGATGCAAATAAGAATAGTTCAAAATGTGTTTCATTGGGTATTCGCTGTCAGAAATGTTTTTCACATACCAAATCCAGCTTTTCAATAGTGCGTTCAATTCAAAATTTTCTTACTTAAAGTTTACTTTTCTCTATCAATTACCAAATGGGTTCAAATGCAGACTTACAAAATTAAATAAGCAACCTCAACCTCTCACTACCACCAAAAAAACAAAAGCAAAAACATTTCAGCACTTAGAAATAACTTCCTTTCATCTCCTACTGGAAACTCACAGTTCTTTCATGCAAACAAAATGAAAGAGCATTACTTATAGGCAAGAAGCTACTAAGAAAAACCATAATTACACCAAAAGAGATAAGAAAGTAAACACATATTTAGCCTTTTGTATTCTTTTAAATTCAAATTGTGGTAATGTATCACTTATGTACAAGAAAGGGGAGCACAGTATATGCAAGGACAGAAACATCCATTCAGTGTAGAAACAGTGGATCCCAAGAAATTCCAAGAAATTTCAGGTGGTGTCATGGACTGAAGAGTTGAATTGTGTCTTTCCAGATTGTATATGTTGGCCCCTCAATGTGATGGTGTCTGGAAGTAGGGCCTTTGAGTTGCAAGGGATGGACCCTGGTCTGATGGGATTCACGTCCTTATAAGAAGGGACAACAGACAACCTGATTCCCATCTGGGAAACAGACCAAGGAAAGTCCATGTGAGCTGTCTTAATCCATTTGGGCTGCTGTCACAGAAATACCACAGACTGGGTGGCTTATAAACAATGAACATTTATTTCTCACAGTTCGAGGTCAGGGAATCCAAGATCAAGGCACCAATAGACTTGGTGTCTGGTGAGAGCCCACTTCCTGGTTCGTATAGGGCTGGCTTTTCTCTGTATCCTCACATGGTGGAAGGGGCAAGGAAGCTTCTGGAGTCTCTTTTGTAAGAGCACTAATTCCATTCCACCTCTAGGATCTAATCACCTTGCAAGAGCCCCACCTCTAAATACTACCCAAATACCTTGGGCCTTAAGATTTAACATATGAATTAGGGGGCACACAAACATCCAGTCTATGGGATGGGCACACAGTGAGGCGGCCGTCCTCCACAAGCCAAGGAGAGAACCCTTACAGCAACTGACCATTCTGGCACACTGACCTCGGACTTGTAGCCTCAAGAATTGTAGGAAAATTTATTTCTGCTGGCTGAATCACCTAGCCTACTGTGTTTTGTCATAGCAGCAGTGTAAGCAGACTAAAACAAGTAGGTTCTCTTAGAATAAAAGAGTTAAGCGTCTGCCTTCGGCTGGAGTTGTGATCCCAGTGTCCTGTTATCGAGTCCGGTATAGGGCTCCTTGCTCAGCAAGAAGTATGCTTCTCCCTCTCCCTCTGTCCCCACTCATGCTCTCTGTCTCTCTGTCAAATAAAGAAATAAAATCCTTAAAAAGGAAAGAGAGAGAGAGAGAGGGAGGGAGATTTTAAAGTAACATGATTTGGGGCACCTGGGTAGCTCAGTGAGTTGAGTGGCCAAATCTTAGTTCTGCTCAGGTCATGATCTCATGGTCCTGGCATGGAGCCCCCTGCATGGCGGCTCTGTGCTCAGCAGGGAGTCTGCTTGTGGATTCTCTCTCTCCCTCTTCCTCTGCCCCTCACCTAGTTCTCTCTCTCTCTCTCTCAAATAAATAAAAAAGTAAATCTTTTAAAAAAGTGAATAATAAAAAAAAATAAAGTAACGTGTTTTCAAAGGGTTAAAGATATGTAAATTAGGCAACAAAAGATTTAGCTTTATGTATATTTGTGATAATAGTGATAAATCACACCATGAAGTTTGGACAGTTTCTTTGCTCTAAAAAGTTCTGTCTCTGTTTATTAATCATAAGACAGTAATCACCAAAGAAATGCTTTTTTGCATTCTATTTTTCTTGAAGTCTGGGACTGTGTTTTGTTCTCCCACAGGCCCCAGCACTGGACATCTTTATGCATCTCTTGAAGTCTGGATACCAGTCTCAAGTCACATTCCTGTTCACAAAACATACCTTTCTACCATTTTTACTAAACAACTTATCCAAGGGTGAATAAAGTTCTTTCTCCCACTACTAATGCATTCAAGATAAAGAACAAGACTTTCTATCTTATCACCAGAATAAACAAAATCATCATTCTATTGATTCATTTCAGATGAAGCATGGTGACAGTTTTCCTGGGTACACCTAGACATGCACTGCTGGGTATACCCGCTGCTCAGTGGGGAGCTGGCTTCTCCCTCTCCCTCTGCAACTCCCCCTGCTCATGCTCATGCTCGCTCTCTCAAATAAATAACAAAGTTTTAAAAAATGAATTTCATGTAAAGACAACTTGACATCATATATCTCCGGCAGGGTCCAAACTCAGAGCCCACCAGGATCAGGCAGGTCCTGACAATGAATGAACCATTCCAGGTGTAGCAACCCAACGACCATGCTTGCCTATTAAAAGGGAAAAACTGTTTTCTCAGCTCAAGAAATGATGAAGGTCATTTGAGAGAGAGAGAGAGCATAAGTATGAGCAGGGAGAGGGAGAAGCAGGATCCTGAACCAGGGATTGAACCCAGGATCCTGATATCATGACTTGAGCCAAAGCCAGATGCTTAAGTGACTGAGCCACCTAGGTGCCGCATAATGAAAAAATCACTGCCTCATCCTTGTCTCCCGGTCTTGCTTTTAACCCTTTGGCTATGGAAGTGGGTTTCGCATTTAAAAAAATACTATCAAGGCTAACTTGTGTGTTACCTCAGATAACTGAGAAAAGAAGTTCATGTAACCATTTCCCCAGCCCCAAACACACATACCCACATTTCCACATGAAGGATAGTTACTGCTGGGAAACTGTGTTTTTCAATATTTCAACAACCTCATTAGAAGTATTAAAATAATATTCTGGTCATACAGAACAATTATCTTAGAGCGTGGTGTTTTATTATAAACATGGACATGGTACTTGCTAGTGTATTTGATCGAACATGTCTGAGGAATGAAAACATAAAAACTTATTTTACAACAAGAATTTTAAATGGCCCAATAAGGAATGTCATTTCTACCAGGATCTTTGTGAAATTACATTGGGGGAAAAATGTTTTTCTTTAAATGCAGGAGAAGTTCACTTATCTGAAAACTTTTTTTTTTTTAAACTATGCACACCAGTCAGCAACCTCATAATTACATACCCAAAGATTGTTCAAATAAAAAGGGAACAAAGCTCCTAAGCAAAGTTCAATGCATATGTCAAGACTGCCTGAAGGTATAATAAGTTTTATGTCTCTGTTTACCCCAGGAGTAAATTAAATAAATGCATATTTAATATATGAATCACAGTTATATTTGGTCTGCATACTACAGAGAGAAACAAGTCTTTCTCAGGTAAAACTTATTAATGAAAACTGAACATATTCCCACAGATCTAGATAGTTCCTCCTTAGAATGCAGTCATGACAAATACCGTAGAATATCTGCAACGCAAAAAGTCAGGCTAAGGTTGTAGATAAAATGTTCACTCTCTCTCTTAATTACAGAACATGGACACAACGCACACAGCACCTCTTTAAGGACTCTGAAAACTAAACAGGAGCAAATGGATTGGGAAAAGCACAGATTTCAAAGCACCACCAAACTGGTCCAATATTCTTTGACCCAAATACAAGGCACCTTCACACTTGGAAATGACCCTGGGGCCCCAAAGGGAAAGTTTCAGGAGAAGCCCTCTAGTCTTTCAAAGAGGTGGAAAGGAATTCCCAGTACTCGGAGAAAGTGCAGAAACTCCTGGGACTTTTTCCCTCTCTGTTCTCCTGCACTCCACCTCCCAAGCATGCCTGTGGGGGTGACATGGTGGTCTAAAGGAGGGAAATCTTTCTCCCTGAATGGTGGAGCTGTGGCCTCACAGAGGGTGGGACAGACCCCCCATTATGTGTTTCTCTCTCTCCATCCTTTTGGTGCTTGACCCTGAATGCAAGCACAGTAACAGTAGCATGCGGTAGAGTGAGGGCACTGAAGCCTCAGCTCAGGGGCGTGAGGACCAAAATGGACAACGCCCAGGAAATAAAAGGAGCCTGAGAGATTGTGCCATAGGCTAGGTGCTTATGTCTCTACACAATTCACTTGTTGAAATATAACCCCCATTATGATGGCATTAGGAGGTGGGACCTTTGAGAAGTGGTCATGAGGCTGGAGCCCACATGAATGGGATGGGTACCTTTATTAAGACCCCAGATGTCTCCCTCATCCCTTCCACGTCAGGATACACAGAAGATGGCCATGTGCAAACCAGGAAGTAGTTTCTTAATAGACACCAACCTGTTGGTGCCTTTATCTTGGAATTCCCAGGCTCCAGAACCATGATAAAGAAACCATGAAAAATAAATGTTTGTTGTCTAAGCCACCCAGTCTATCCATCTATGGTATTCTTACTATAGCAGCCTGAGTGGAATGAGACAGAATTTTTACGGATGCCAGGAGCTTACCACTGACTGCACATGTGTGGACCAGATCTTGATGAGTGCACTGAAGACATTGAGAACTGAACTAATGGATATACCACCACCCAGATCCCAAAGTGACTATGAGACAACCCATATGAGGGACAAATCTGAACTGTGCTGGAAGGCTGGATTTGCTGAGCTGATCTTAGCGCCAGAGCCCACATAAGGTGGGTTGAAATCTACAGCCTTGACCTAGCCCAATCAATTGTTTGTTAAAATATATATATATATATATATATATATATATTGGGGTGTCTCTGTGGCTCAGTCGGTTAAGCGTCTGACTCTTGATTTTGGCACAGAACATGATTTCATGGGTCATGAGATCGAGCCCCACATAGGCTCCACACTCAGTGGGAAGTCTGCTTCTCTCCTTCTCCGTCTCCCTCTGCCCCTCTGCACATGTGTGCAATCTCTCTCTCCAAAATAAGCAAATCTTTAAAAAAATCTTTTTAAAAATCAAGATTTTTAAAAAGATTTTTATTTATTTGAGAGAGAAAGAGAGTGTGTGTGAGAGAGAGATCACAAGCGGGGTGTGGGGGGAGATAGAGGGAGAAGCAGGCTCCATGCTGAGCAGAGAGCCTGAAGCTGGACTCAATCCCAGGACTCTGGGATCGTGACCTGAGCCAAAGGCAGATGCTTAACTGACTGAGCCACCCAGGCACACCAACAAATCAACATTCTTTAATGGGTTTAAACAACCATTTAGAACTAGAATTTGACATATTCAATGGGTCCAGGATAGGTTCTAATCCAAAACCACTTGGAATACAAGGAACCAGGAAAATCTTAATTTGCATGGGAAAAGACAATGAAAAGACATCAATACCATAGTGACACAGCTGTTGGAGCTATCTGACAAATACTTTAAAACAACTAATATATAAATCCTTCAGTAAACAATTGCAAACACTCTTAAAACAAAGGGAAAAATAGAAAGTCTCCGCAAAGAAGTCAAATGGAAATGTCAGTATAGAAAAGGACAGTACTAAACAAAAAAAGTCATTGAATGGGATCAAAATAGAGATAACAAAAAAAGAATCAATGGACGTGAAGATATGTTAATAGAAAATTTCCAACCTGAACAAAAAAATATATATTTTTGGAAAAATGAACAGAGTTCCAGGGATCTGTGGGTTAATGACAAAAGTCCAACATTCATATTGTCAGAGTCCCAGAAGGAGGGGAGTGTGGTAGTGAAAAAAATATTTAAGACATAATGACTGAAAACTTCCCAAATTTGATAAAAAAGACATTTAAGAAATTTACCTAACTCCAAACGGGATAAAGCCAAAGAACTCTAGGCCCAAACATCATAACTAACTTACTGAAAACCACAAAGAAAGAAATCGTAAAAAGTAGCCAGAGCAAAATTACCTACATTAGCTACAGCCAGACAATTACCTACATTACCTACAGCCAGACAATCATTCAAAAGACTGTACGTTCCTCATCAGGGCCGTGGAGATCAGAAGAAAGTGGCATGACATTTTTCAGATGTTGAAAGACTATTAACTCAGAATACATACCCACCTGAGTATCCTTCAAGAATAAAGGTGAAATAAAAACATTTTCAGATGAAGGAAAATGAAGAGAATTCATTGCCAGTAGACCAGCTCAAAAACAATCTTGAAAGAAAGTTCTTCAGAGAGGGCCTGGGTAACTCGGTTGAACATCTGTCTGACTCTTAATTTTGGTTTGGGTCGGGCCCACTTGGGATTCTCTTTCTCCCTTTGCCTCTGTCCTGACCCCCAACTCTCTCTCTCTCTCATTCCCACTCTCTCTCTCTCTCATGCATGCAGAAGTCTATAATATCAGAAAGAAATTTAGGGGGTTCATTCCATTTGCATCTAACAAAATTTCTTACCTCTTTGGATTTAGTTCTAAGGTTTCATTACTTCTTTTCTGTGTGTTCTCTCTGTTACTTTGTTTTCCATTTTCTCCTCTTTCAGGATTCTAAGCACATTTTAGTATTCCATTTTAACTTATGTATGGTGATTTTAACTCTATGTCTTTGTGTAGGATTTTTTGTTGTTAGTTTTCCTAGAACTACTATATGCATGCTTCCTTTTTTTTTTTTAAGATTTTATTTATTTGTCAGAGAGAGAGACAAAGAGCACAAGCAAGGGGAGCAGCAGGCAGAGGGGGAGGGAGAAGCAGGATCCCCGCTGAGCAGGGAGCCCTATGCGGGACTCCATCCCAGCCAAGGGCAGACACTTATCTGGGCCACCCAGGTGTCCCCATGCTTCCCTTTTCACAGTCACTTACAATCAGTATTTTATCACTTCAAGTGGAATGTAGAAATGTATCAACATACAGGTCCTCTCACTCTCTCTCTTTATATTATAATTGTCTTATCTCTTATATCCACCTTGAAGCTCCATCAGAAAATTGTAATTTTTACTTTCAACCATCAAATATATTCTGAAAACCTTAAGAGGAAAAGAATAGTCTGTTCTCTCTTCCTTGATACATACTGCTTCTGTTGTTCCTCCTCCAATCCTTCAGCGAGATCACCTGCTAGAATGAATTGGATGTTTTCTTCTCAGCAGGGCCGACTGGGTTACTGACTGCGGAGAGTCTATCAAGCTAGTCCACACTGAGTGCTCAGCATGACCACTGTCCGGGGAAGCTGTCTGACACCTTGGTGGCAGACTGACTACGTTAGACTCCTTCCATCACATTTTCCCCACTCTAATCACTGCTTAACTATTTATCAAATGATTTCTTGGCTTCTAGTTGTTGTCTTCAGGAAATCTGAACAGATCATCGCATGGTCTTGGGAAAAATGCCCAATGAGCAGTCAAACAAAGATTTTTGATTAAAGCGTTCTGAAAAGGCTTAGTGAAGGAGGAAGGAAACAATCGTTGGTTCACAGAAATGAGGAGAAAGGCATCCCTGCTAGTGGAACAGCATGAGGAAAGGCATAGAAGTGTGAAAGTAAAGACTGTGATTGAGAATAGCATAAGGTCGGCTTCAAGAAGAATAGAGGCTTTGCTCCTGGGTGAAATGAAGAGGGAGAAGAGGTGTAACATCCTGGCGAAAGGGATGTCTGAGACAAGGCTGTGTACAAAAAGAAAAGTGAATGCTTTTCCCCCAAATGGAAATCAGAAAGAAGTAAGTGGCAGTTACTGCCAAGACCTGTCAAGGCTGAAGGGAAGCAAAGATTTTATTCCATAGTATTATGTTAACAAAAGAATGAGTCAAACTATAAACTAATTCTCTGCGCAAACATTCCAAAACTGCTCTTGGGAGAAATAACACAGGGAGGTTGGTATGCTAAAAGACCTGAGAAAATGTCTGAATGAATCAGTTACAGGCCAAGACAGAGAAGCAAAGAAGAATTAGGAAGATAGGCTGTAACTAAAAAGGAAATCAATGAAGAACCCACTAGAAATATCCCTTTGGGAAGATGCGAAACAGGTGTTGGTCAACATCAGTGAGATGAGTAACAGCAAGCTCGAGGCTGAAACTGAACTCATAATTAAGTGAAATCTTTTTAGAAAAACATAATGGATTTCTCTCTGAACACTGAAATACCCTAGAAATACCAAATTTCATCTTGGTAATGCAATTTAGACACATAGAAATGGACACTTCCACCATAGGTTATCTCTTACACCCGTAGAGAGGCAGACATTTCTGAACCAATAAAAAACTTGAAGGATCACGAATAACTTCTGAGTGCCTGTGGCCAGAGAAAAGAAAGAGAATGAAGCTGTTCTCTTCTGAAAGATAAGCAATGGATCAAAATCGGTTTCTTGGTTTAATATGTTCTCTGTGCATGATAAATCAATTTCAAAAATACGGGATAGGTTTCATCGGGTGAGTGCAATGTTCCAGGGCTCTGGACTTAAGAGGCTTTTCATTTTTGACTAATGACAGAGTTTGGGTGCAGAAAACTGCTTTAGTCACATTCGTGACTCTTTCCTGAATTTTAACAATCTTACTACACTTTTTAATATCTCCGCATCTTTGCGTGTGACTATCCCTGGACCCTGAACACTTCTCCCAATCACATTCACCTGACCCTCCCCTGCTTAAGCCCTTCAAGGTCTCATTGCTCCTCGAATACATTTCAGACTCCTTTTCTCAACCTCCAAGGGTCTGCGTGATGTGGCTTGAGCTTGCCTTTCCATCTTCCTCTCACACAGCGCTCCCACTCACCCTCCAGCCATGCTCGTCACCTTTCTGTTTCTCGCACCTGCCAAGAACTTCCCCATCAGACTTTGCATGAGAATTCCTCTTTGCAGGGAGTACATGGGCCATGCTCATCCTTCAGGTCTTAGCTCTAATGTCTGTGGTCTTGACAGGTATCACAAACTATAATTATCATTATTTATTGGAGCATTTTACTTGTTTACTTTCTATCCCTCTAAGATGTAAGATCTCTGGGGGTCAGGGACCAAGCTTAGAACCCAAATTATTCTTCAAGTCTCAGCTCAAATACTTCTTCCACTCAATAGTGGGTAGATGCATGTATGAATGAATGGAAGGAAAAATGGAAAAGGAGTGGGGCAAAAGGCGGTGGTCTTCACATAGATATATCAGGGATCGTCTGGCAAGCTCAGTCAGAAGAGCATGCAACTCTTGATCTCAGGGTCATGAGTTTGAGCCCCCTGTTGGGTATAGAGATTACTTAAATAAATAAAAACTTTTAAAAAAGTGCTTTAAAAAATAAAAATAAATCAGACTGAGACTGAGAAAAAAAGGATTTCTAAAATTGGGACAATACTCGTAAGAAATCCATAGCATGTCCTTAATGTGGTATCTTTTATAAACCTTGTAGTTATTTGTTGTAGAGGAAATAAACAAGACATCTATTGGTTCACATTGTTACAAGATAAACTGCTTTAAAGTTGTTCATTTAATGTTAACATTGTAGCAACTTTTGGGGGGATCTGGCTGGCTCAGTCCTTAGAACGTGCCACTGTTGATCTGGTCATGAGCTCAGCCCTACATTAGTCATGGAGATTACTTAATAAAAAAATAATAAAAATTATGGAGCACCTCGGTGGCTCAGCTGTTAAGTGTCTGCCTTCAGCTCAGGTCATGATCCCAGGACCCTGGGATCTAGTCCTGCATCCGGCTCCCTGCTCAGCGGGAAGCCTGCTTCTCCCTCTCCCACTCCCCCTGCTTGTGTTCCCTCTCTTGCTGTATCTCTAGAGATACAGAGTCAAATAAATAAATAAATTCTTTTAAAAAATAACAAAAATTAAAAATAATTGTAACGACTTTTTTAAAATCTGAAAACCTGATAGTATCTGCCACCTCCCTCTATCACAAAGCTAATGATGAGAGCAAATGTAAGGTCTTCCAACTTGAATAAAAACCTCTAAATATTATCTTTAAAAAACTGTCTCTTTCTGGGTGGTGCACTCAGTTAAGTGTCCAACTATTAGTTTTGGCTTAGGTTGTGATCTCCGGGTCCTGAGACTTGACTTTCCAACCATGAATATCAACAATCATTCCAATTGTAGAGAGTTTTTCTCACAAGTTAAAAACAGTTCTCTGAATTATCAAAAAACAAACCCTAAAAATAATTTTTTTTTTTTTATCGGAAGCATTAAGATCATATCATGGTGGGCAGAGATGGTAAAACCGTCACGAATGAGTAAAGCACTGTCCCCAAGAACAGAATACTTGAGCTCAGCCTAAAGGACATCCATCAAGCGCACAGTGTGGGTTTGTTATTTTAGGGCTGCTCCTAAGATCTGGGGTCATAGAAAGGGGCTTGTTCCCATTGGCTGCTATAAATAAAATTTGTTTCATTATGCTATCTCTTAAGATGATTTTATAGAAATGCCAGGCATAGCAATTTATGCAAGCCTTTCTCTAAATATATGTCTCGGGATTGTTGCTAAGCTAGGTGGTAAGGGGCATTACCACTTTTGCTAAGGCATATTTGTGTGACAGATTAGACCCTGTTTAGGCACCCATTTACAGGTCAAAGCCTGCAGGCCTTGAAAGGAGAAAGCAGGGAGCTCACCCAGCTTGGCCCCCAGCTCCCAGGCAGCTGTGCAATCCCACTGAACCTGTTTGGCAGCTCCCTACACCACTGCCACAGCGTGCAGATAAGACCCTCTGGGAAAGCCTGATTAGCCCATGTCAATAAGGAAACGACAGAGAGCAGCTGGAATGTTCCAAAACATCAAAACCGACTTTCTGATTTGAGAAAGTGTTGATACCCAGTCATTACCGAGGGCCCTGGCAGAAGACTTTTGCTAAGGAGAGAGAGATGACAAATCTTTGCTTCTTTAAGTCATATGCAAACCTCAAGCTTATCTTGATCATTGTTTATCTGTTGCATCACTGAAGCAAGTGAGTCACAATAGACATAGAAACAAGAGGAACACTGTATTTCTGCAGTTCTTCCAGCAAAGGGTTGGAAAGTGCTATAAAAACATGGGTTAAGTTTCACAACTTCCCTATTGGACAGGTATTGCAGATCCCATATTTTTAAATTTTAGTATGAGTTTTCTTGCCTCTAGAAAGGCAGAACAGGGCTAGGCCAGGGAGCAAAGGAGTGCCTTACTCACCACCCATGCTAAAGTGAGGCTTCTGGCCATACTAGGAATTGAGAGGTCTAGCGCTGACCTGACCAGGGTTCCATATTCATATGGCCTTCTCAAGGACCAGAGAATGTTCCAGAAATTCTGCTGGGTCTATACTTTTTGCTTTTCAAAACCATGGTCACTGAAGAGAGAATACATTTACTAAAACCAGATACCAATAAGCCTCTCATTGTGAAAGAAGTTACTAGAACATAATGCTCAAGAAAACCATGAAGATGTTTCAAAGAAGGAAAAGACCAAGTGGGTAGACAATGGTAAGTGGGCTGGAATGTAGAAACCCAAGGGAGCCAGAAAAGAGAAAAATGTGGTATATGTATCTAGTTAAGGGGTTTGAAACAGTACTCTGTCTCACTGCGTCTAATCACTCCTGAGTTTGTTCTGATAGTGCTTTCACTGCTGACTGTCCCTTCCGTATTATGCCACTTTTTGTGTAAGGGGTAGAGTTCTTTCCAGGGTTATGATTTAACTTTTCTTTTATGAACAACTTTTTACTTGTTTAAAAGAAGTTACACATACATATGAATGGACTCACAAGATAGTAACTGAAAATACTATGACTTCTTTGTGTTGAGGTCATACCAAAGTGCTCAGCAATAAGTTTGTTGTAGGAATTTGATTACCACAAAGTACAATCAAATTTAAAGAGCCAGGGCAGCGGAATAAAACCACTAAGTAACAGGTCTCCAAATATGAGGTAAATATCAGGATATAGGATGTGGGCCATGGAAGAAAGATTTTATTGAAATCGTAGAAAGGAAATACACCTTTTAGCTAATATTGTTCTTTTGAATTATAGTGAAAAGTTTCTCTCTCAGTAACAAAATCTCAGGTAGAAAACTAGAAAAAATCTTTAACAGGTACTTAAATATTTTTTTTGTTTTAAGTTAAATTTAACAAAACTGTGAATCATTCGATATTACCCAAGTCTAGGTAAAATGACAACATTTTAAGTTCCTCCCAAAATTAATAACTACTTACCCAAAAGTTTGTTGAAGCTCTTCATTCATTTATTTTTCCCACAATGAAAAGTTTTATGTTTTCCTGATTATATCAATAATGCATTTTGAAAATTCTAAAAACAATATATGAACATATAAGTAAAAAAATTAAAATGACCTGAAATCTCCTTACCCTGCTTGAGATAACCACTGCTAACATTTTGGTTATGTAAATGGAATGTCCTGTGTGTTATTTTATTGTGGCACTCAAAACATTTTTTTTTAAGATTTTATTTATTTATTTGAGAGACAGAGTGTGAGAGAGAGAGAGAGTATGCGCACATGCAGACATGAGGGGGAGGGAGGGGCAGAGGGAGCTGGAGAAGCAGGCTCCCTGCTGAGCAGGGAGCCCAACTCAAAGCCCCATCCCAGGACCCCAAGATCATGATCCCAGTTGAAGGCAGACACTCAACTGACTGAGCCACCCAGGCACCCCAACACCTAAAAGATTTATTTATTTAGTTCAGAGAAAGAGAGAGTGAGAGGAGGGGTAGAGGGAGAGAATCTTCAAGCTAACTCCCTGCTGAGAGCCCAGCCTGAGGTAGGATCCATCCCACCCACCTAGAGATCATGACCTGAGCCAAAACCAAGAGGCTTAGTCTCAACTGCCTGAGTCACCCAGGTGCCCCAAAATATTTTTTTTTAAATATGGCTTGGGGGCACCTGGGCTGCTCAGTGGGTTAAAGCCTCTGCCTTGGCTCAGGTCGTGATCCCAGGGTCCTGAGATCAAGCCCCGCATCAGGCTCTCTGCTCGGCCGGGAGCCTGCTTCCTCTTCTCTCTCTGCCTGTCTGCCTACTTGTGATCTCTGTCTGTCCAAAAAAAATAAATAAATGAAATTAAAAAAAAAAAAGAAAGCTGGTATAGTCCCAAACTCACTCTTTTTGATGACTGCATAATTTTTTCATTGTGTGGATGAACCATAATTTAATTCATAATTTTTCTACCTGATGCCTAATTTTTAAGATTTTTTTTTCCAATGACAAGTGAGGATGCATTTTTCTATATATATCCTTTCATACTGGTGCTCTCATTTAAATAGGAAAATTCTTCCTATGAGTAAGAGTGCTAGGAAGAGGATATATATATATATATATATATATATATATAATAGAGGATATATATTATAGATTTATATATTTTTATATATCACATATATATTTATATTTATAAATATATTTATATATATTTATAAATATATTTATATTTATTTGTATTTACATATCTCACAACGTGTGAGAGTGACCCTTTCCATGTACTTCTTTTCTTTTTTTAAAGATTTTATTTATTTATTTGACAGATCACAAGTAGGCAGACAGGCAGGCAGAGAGAGAGAGGGAGAGAGAGAGAGAGGAGGAAGCAGGCCCTCCGCCGAACAGAGAGCCTGATGCGGGGCTTGATCTCAGGACACCAGGATCATGACCTGAGTGGAAGGCAGAGGCTTTAACCCACTGAGCCACCCAGGCGCCCCTTTCCATGTACTTTTGAAAGCAGTAGGTTTTTTTCTTCTTGCCCATCTGTTGTCTGTAAAGGGCTATCTTGTAGTAACTTTAATTTGCAATTCCCTGACTCCTTGTGAGGCAGGCATCTTGGCATCATCTTCTGTGTTTACTGGCAAACACAAATCTTAGATTTGCTCTTATATGAATTGTTTATTACATTTGTCTTTTTTCTGTTAGGTTACTCTTTTTTTTTTTTTTTTTTACTTTTTGTATGGTAGAACACTTAACCCTTCAATTTTTGCAGTGTTAGAAATCATTTGCCCAATGTATCGCTGTCTTTTAAATTTGTGGTATTTTTTCTACACTGCATTTTTTATATTTTTTTAAATCTTTCAAAAAATTTTTAATTTTTCACACAATTTTTTTTTTTTATATTTGAGTAGTTACCTATCTTTATGTTACAGCTTCTAAATTTCCTGCTGAAAGTCTTTCCAACGTTTAGGGCTAAATTTCCATTGTTAGATTTTTTTCTACATTTAAACTCAAATCCGTCTGAAATTTAGGTCTATATAGTATAAGCTAACTGTCTCACTGCATTTACCGGATGCATAGCAAGGTGTTTATCTGCAATACATGTTAATGAATCATCTGTAACCATTGACTCGAGGCACCACATTTTAAAAAGATTTATTTATTGGGGCGCTTGGGTGGCTCAGTCAATTAGGCATCTGACTTCAGTACAGGTCAAGATCTCAGGGTCCTGGGGTGGAGCCTCAGGTCTAACTCTACACTCACTGGGGAGTCTCCTTGTCCTTGTGCCAATCCCCTTCTCCCTACCTGTTCTCTCCCTAATTAATAAATTAAAGAGACAGAGAGAGAGACACAAAGAGAGAGAGAGAGAGAGCTTGAGTTGGAGAGGGCAGAGGGAGAAGGAGAATCCTACACAGACTCACCACTGAGCGTGGAGCCTATTGTGAACCTGGATCCCAGGACCCCGAGATCATGACCCAAGCGAAAATCAAGAGTCAGACACTCAACCAACTGAGCCCCGGGTACCTGTAGGCACCACATTTTGCATGTACTAAACTTCCATGGCCTGGAACCAAGTGTCTATTCAAAATACAAATAGCAAAAACAGTGCAGACACAGATCAGGCAGAATTGACATTGTCTATAAATTACTGCTGGAGGGACAACATGCAAACCAAGGCCATAGCTGTCCTGCCTTGACTCTATTTCTGGGTTCTCTATTCGGTGTTAAAGGCTTACCAGCCTATTCTTACGACATAGATCATAGATCTATTCTTATGACAAGATCATAGGGTATAATTCCCAATTTCAGAAATCATTAAGATTATTAGAAATAATCATCAGTATAGTAAGAGCTAACACTTGTATAAGACCTACTATGTGCCATGTACAGCCTAAGAACTTTATATATGTTAACTCACTTAATCCTTAGAACAACTGTGTAAATGAGATATATGAGGAAACTGAGGGCCAGAGAAATTAAAGAATTTTCTCAAAACAAGAAGTGAAGTCAAGATTCGAATCTAGACAGTCTGATTTCAGAGTCAGGGTTAGGGTACTCTTAACTACTATGCAATAAATATACATTAAAAAAATCATCTGGGGAGGGCTGCCTGGGTGGCTTAGTCGATTAAGTATCAGGTCATAGTCCGGGGGTCCTAGGATAGAGCCCCAAGTTGGGCTCCTTGCTCAGCAGGAGCCTCTATCTCCCTCTCCCTCTGCCTGCTACTCCCCCTGCTTGTGTTCTTTCTCTGTCAAATAAATAAACAACATCTTTTAAAACATTAAAAAGACTATTTAAAAAATCATCTCGAGGTACCTGGGTATCTCAGTTGGTTGGTTGGGCAACGACCCTTGATTTTGGGTCGGGTCGTGATCGTAGGATGATGGGATCAAGTTCTGAGCTTTGCAGGAGTCCACTTGTCTCTTTCCCCTGCCCCCCAACCCCCTGCTCTCTCTCTTTCTCTAAGAAATAAATAATATTTTTTAAAAAATCATTTCAATACACTCAGCAAAAAATGTTAAGAGCTTTTCTCTATAGCCCTAGGGGCTCTAATAATAGAACTTCTGTATTAATCGCTCCTGGAAATTTTATTGGTGTGCTTTTGTTAATGAAATAAAAAATTCTATGTTTTAAATCACCTTCAGGTATCTTAATCATGGAAATTACCAGCAAGGGCCATCACAGTTGGTAAACAGTGGGCTCTTTGACCTTTCACAACGCAGAGTACTAACCACTATACGATCACGGCTCTCTTTGACCTTTCAATACAAAGGCTTAAGTCTTCTGGATTTAATGGCAACTTGATCATTACTCATTATATTAGAAAAAAATAGGTGATATCATATTCACCTATAATGTGATATGATATAATGTGATATCATATTCAATGTCAACACAGCAGGGTTTATTTCTTATTCCACATATCCAATGTGGGTTAGTTAGAGATTGAGGGTGAGAAGTGGACCGCTCCATATAGTCACTCAAGGACCCAGGGCGATGGGGGCTCCATCAGTGTATGACGGTATCAGCTCAACCAGTGGCTTTAGGGAAAGAGAGATGATGGAGAATGTACGTCAGCTCTGAAATACCTTGCACCAAAGTCATATACAGCACTTTGACTCACCATCCCTTGACGAGAACTAGTCACGATGTCTTGTGTAACCGCAAAACTCCCACATTTCCAGGAAACAGGAGAAGCACACATTGGCAAAAATTAGATGCCTCTATCACATCCATCCACCTCACCCTTTGCAGTGATTTTCATCTGTGGTGATGCTTCTTTGTCCATTCATTCTTTAAAATGATAAGACAAAGCAGATAATCAGAATTTGGGTAGGATCGGTCTGTGGAAACATTATGATGGTTGAGGTTTATATTCATAACAAAGTTCATGATCACAATAACATTAACAGCACCAATGATAAAAAAAAAACAACTACAATTTATTGAGCATTTATTATTAGTTAAGAACTTCTCCTGGATTACCTCAGGTTGTGAAACAGTTCCTAATGTTATCTGAATTTTATAGATAAGGAAGCGAGACTCAGCTCAAGCAATTTGCTCAAGGTCACAGGTGGTAAGGAGCAGGGCCAGGAACTGGATTTATGAGGGCTGAACCCAAAGTCCGGGTCTTATCCATCCAGCCAGAGAGTAACAAACTCATCACAGCTGTGCATGAAGACCTGCTCTATGAACACTGCTATGGTTCAAAGCCTCTATAGTCCTTTACGGTGGCAAAATTAGGCTTTGATTCACATAGGTTAGCCCTGGGAAGCTTCTTAGAGATAATCTAATACAACCCTTGCAATTTCCTTGAAAAGAAACTGCTGGTTTGAATAAAGTTAATCCATACAATGGCTTATAAAAGAAGTTTCTTTTTCTCTCATGTAACGGTTTTAATATGAATGGTCCAGGTCCTCAGGGCAGCGTTGCTCCTTCTGGTCACTCAGTGATCCAGGTTCCTTCCAGGAAATTGCTGTGCCCTCTCTTAGGACCAGTCATCAAAGCAAGGCCACCACATCCAAGGTCCAGCCGCAACAACGGGGAAGCAGCCATGCATGAGGTACACGTAGGCTCAGGCTTCCAAACCATTAATGAAAAGTGAAGGGGGAAGGGGAAAGAAGAATCCAAAGGGCAGAAACACGTGGAGGAAGAAGAGAGAAAAATTATTGTTTCTGTGGTAGGAGGAAAGATTATGGGTTTGAACTAGGGAATTTTATCAGCCACGGGTTAAAAAAATGCCACTTCCTGCTTTTCCTTCTTTTTCCTTTCTCTCCATGTTCTCTCATTACAAGTGTACTTGTAAGGAAGGAAAAGCCTGGAAAGGTCACTGAGCGGTCATCTCATTGGTCAACAGAGAAAGCTGAAGAGTGGGACATTCTTCTATCCTGAAACAGTGACCTGGGATGCCAGGCCTGAGGTAGTCTAGTTATGGCACTTTCAAGGTAGCCCCTGGTTTGTCAAAGGCATCTTTGGCTTGTTTCATATTTTAAATTAAAGTAAAAATTTTAAAGTGGACAAGGTAGTCACGTGGTTTGAACATCAAAATGATATATAAGGGTTTACCCCAAGAAGTCTTCAACCTCTGTCCCCATGCTTGTTGTGAAAATGCACTGGACCATTAAAGAGATAATTTTATTCTGCCTGTTATAAAAGGGAGAGCATTCATGAATGAGGGATCTCTTAAAGAGAAGGAAGGAGCAGGTCAACGAGGGAGTCATCCTCAGGAGTCCTATGGGATTCTTATGAAGAATGGGTCTTATTTCAGGTAGATGCGGGTTCCTTTGCTATTTCCTAGGACACAAAAGAGCCGGGGGATTTCTTAGCCTTCACGGTTTTCTGGATCACAGGGCTTAGGTAAAGTTTGACATTGTCGCTATTTATACCAAACTTCCCTGTCCTCTACAGGTGGCTACTTTTATTGGTTTCTTGGTGCAGCTGCAGTTTTACCTTATACAAACATGGCTCTGTTTACTTTTAAAAGGTTTTGTTTGTTTGTTTTTTGGTTTTTGGTTTTTTTAAGAGCGGGTTTAAGTTCACAGCAAAATTGAGAGGAAGGTACGGATTTTTTCCATATATCTGCTGTCCCCACATACCCACCGCCCTCCCAATTATCCATGTCCCCCACAGAGTAGGACATTTATTACCACTGATGAAGCTACATCAACCCAACATAATCACCCAGAGCCCACAGTTTACATTACAACTCACTCTTGGTGTTGTGTGTTCTACTATATGTGGACAAATGGATAACATGTAGTCAACGTCAATGTTCTACTATGTGTGGACAAATGGATAACATGTAGTCAACGTCATAGTACCATATAGAGTATTACAGAGTATTTTCAATGCCTTAAGATTCCTCTGTGATCCACCCATTCATCCCTCCCACTCACCTCAACTCCTGGCAACCACTGATCTTCTTACAGTCTTCATGGTTTTACCTCTTTTTTTTTTTTTTTTTCTATTTAAGATTGTATTTATTTATTTGGGAGAGAGAAGGAGAGAGAGAGAATGCAAATGAGTGGGAAGAAGGGGCAGAGGGAGAGGGAGAGGCAGACTCCCCGCCCCCAGGTACCCCCATAGTTTTACTTTTGCCAGAATGTCATAAGATGGAATCACACAGTATGTTGCCTTTTCAAACTGGCTTCCTTCATTTATGCACTTAAGTTTTTTCCATGTTTTCATGGCTTGATAGTTCATTTCTTTTTAGTGCTAAATAATATTCCATTATCTGGTGAATATATTTTTTTATCAGCCCCTTTCTTACACAAAAAGTAAACAGTAGCAAAGTATATATGCTTTCTGCAATTTCCTTTTTTCCTTTTATGGTATATGCGGGATATCTTTCCATATCCATCCAGAGAACTACTTTTTTTCCGTATTTTTGGCTCTGAATACTATCCCATTGTGCGGATAAACCATAGTTATTTTAACCAGTCTCCTATGTCACTTGAATTCATTCCAGTACTTTGCTATGATAATGTTTCAATAAACAACTATTTTACACATACATCATTTTGTACATGCATTGGCATACCTACAGGATAAATTCCCAGAAGTGAGACTGCTGGGTCAACAGCTAAATATGTTTCTAATTTCTGTAGTTTTTGCCAGATTGTTCTCCATTTTGCCTTCCTACTTGCATTGTATGAGAATGCTGTGTCTCCGTATCTTTACCAGAATGTGTTGTCAAGTGTCATTTTTCTAATCTACTTAGGGAGAAATAGTATCCCTTAGGAGGATTAATTTGCATTTCTCTTAGAAATATCTTTGATTAGAAAAAGGGGCGGGGGAGCGCCTGGTGGCTCAGTCAGTTAAGCATCTGCCTGTGGCTCAGGTCATGATCCCAGGATCCTGGAATTGAGCCCTGCAGTGAGGCTCCCTACTCAGAGTGGGGGTGGGGAGGGTGGGAAGGTGAGGGGGGGGCCTTCTTCTCCATCTCCCTCTGCCCCTCCACCCTTGCTTTCTCTCTCACTCAGCACGCTCTCTCTCTCAAATAAATCAATCTTTAAAAAAAATCTTTGATTCAACTCTTTTGAAAAATGAATTAGCAAATAGACTCAACTAAAGATACTCCTTGAGTAATCAATGATCAACTCTCCCTGCACCCCCTAGTGTAAACTCAAATGAGTGTTGTCAACCTGTATGGTGGAGAGTGGAATGTCTGCAAGTGCATTCCACAAATACTTGCCAGCTCTTCCTCAGAAGAATTCTGTGCTCGGGTAAGTTTGAGACACTGGGGCCAAGAAGGTAGAGGCTACTTTACTGAATGACTCCTCAGAACCCCTGTAACTCTTATGTTCATTCTGAATATCTAGAAGGGAATATCCTAGACTTTGTCAATGGAAACCTTTCCTCAGAGCATCTGCAAGCAGTTTTCTTGGAACATATTTCTGGAAACACTGACGGAGAACGTTGAAGAGACTGAGTTGGATTTTTACCTAGCGCATGGCCAACCCTGAGGAAGTAGTTTTACTTGTTTTTTAAGAAATAAAAATCCCTATTGTTTTCTTACAATTTTTTTTCCCCTAAAAATTGAGGAAGTGGAGGAGGATCTCAGTTAACTGAAGGTTATTAACAGTTGGATTAACTGAGGGACAGGAATCAGAATTGGACTTGGTTAGCTTTCTTGAGGGCTGGCCCAGGGAAATGGACATTGGTAAACCGCTCTTTCCCCCGGGGGTTGCTTTGCTCAGTCCCCCACCAAACATAGACCAACAGGGAAGGACCTGAAGACTCATTTGCTCTAAGATGCTAAGTGTTGGTTCATCTGTACAAATAATTATCAAACAACTTCTAATTTTATTGCTTTGGGCTGGGTCGGAGAGTTTATTCCGTAAGACATGTAAGGCCCTGCTGACTCTCCAGCAGCTCCAAATCCAGTTAGGAAGATAAGATATGCCCAGCAGAGAGGTAACAATATAAGTGTGATTAAGTGACAAGATGAGAGTGGGGATAAAGTTACTTTGCCCAGGGAGCTCCTCTCCTGGGAGTCTGCTTTGTAAACCCTCTGGTAAAACTTTACTGGGAGCTCTGGTTGTGGAATTTCCCCAATTCCACAAACCACGATAAGGAGGCATTTTTGTCTTTCCTTTCTTTAAGAGGAGGTGCTCCCTGGCACTCTCCCGTCTTGGCTGGCTGGCTCCGGACGCCCAGGGCAAGGCAGGCCAGCCAGCCGTATTGGGGAAGCCTGACCGCCTAGGAGATTTCTGCGGCAGCCTCTGGCTCCACCTAAGGTTCCTCTCTGTTAATTGCAATTATATTGTCAATAATGTAGAGGTGGGGTGGGGGGGGAGTCCAGTCCGCTTTATTTTTTTCCCCTCTGTCCACTTTCCACCTTCGAATCTGTCTTTAGTTCAGAGTGGCCACAGATTCCTTTTGCTGAAGGCAAAATAACCAGGTTCTCAATTTGAGCACTGGGGAATGGCTTTTTGGAATCTGAGTAGTTTTTTTGGAGCAGTCTAAAAAAAAACAACATGGTTTTTCAGAGCAGCTAAAAAGGACATACTAGAAATACCAGATTGCTGGGGCGCCTGGGTGGCTCAGTTGGTTAGGCATCTGCCTTTGGGTCAGGTCATGATCCTGGGGTCCTGGGATGGAGCCCTGACATTGGGCTCCTTGCTCCATGGGGAGCCTGCTTCTCCCTCCTTCTGCCCGCTGCTCCCCTTGCTTGTGCTATCTCTCTCTCTCCATCAAATAAATAAAATCTTTTAAAAAAGAAATACCAGATTGTTGTTACAAAGAACTGGTTTCTGGAAAAGGACTTAACATATAGGAGGTAAAAAAGAAGTATGAAAACTTTAAAAATATTTGTTTAGATGTGGTCTCAAGAAGTTAGGAGCATTAAGTCAAGCAAACTAGATCAACTTTACATAGGATTCTGTCTTAAATTCCTACTCTCAAAAGCAGTTCTATAATCAAATTCTACAACCAAATACTAAATTACAAGATGTTCATCTTAGCGTTATTTATAGTGGTGAAAAATGTGGAAATGATTTCAAAGTCCAATAGATAAATGGAAATTTAAAAAGGTGTTTGAGGAACTCTTTTTTTTTAATTTTTTTAAAAGATTTTATTTATTTGTCAGAGAGAGGAGCGAGAGCGAGCACAGGCAGACAGAGCGGCAGGCAGAAGCAAGGAGCCAGATGTGGGACATGATCCCAGGACACTGGGATCATGACCTAAGCCGAAGGCAGCTGCTTAACCAACTGAGCCACCCAGGCGTCCCTGTTTGAGGAACTCTTAATGGGATTAATAATGCTTAATGTAAAGTAGAATATGGAATATCTATACTGTTCAGAATACCTGCATAGGAAAAAACTCTCTAATAGTCTATCAAAATGTTACCAGTGGATTTCTCTACTAAATGTGATTTCTATTTTATTTCGTTTTTTTTCCCCACAACTTCTACAATGAACATGTATCATTTTCAAAATCAGAAATATTTATAAAGATTTATTTATTTTAGAGAGAGTGTGCAACTGGGGGGAGGGGCAGAGGCAGGGAGGGAGAGTCTCAAGCTGACTTTGAATTGATCACAGAGCCTCCTGACATGGGGCTCAGTCACAAGACCCTGAGATCTTGACCTGAGTCGAAACCAAGCCTTGGCCACTTAGCTGACTGTGCCACTGAGGCACCCCCTAACCAGAATTTTTCCTTTTCTTGAAAGATATTATTTATTTCAAAGAGCAAGCGAGCACAAGCCATGGGAGGGGAGAGGGAGAGGAAGAGGGAGAAGCAGGTTCCCCACTGAGCTGGGAGTCTGATGCGAGACTCCATCCCAGGACCCTGGGATCATGATTCGAGCTGAAGGCAGATGTTTAACCAACTGAGCCACCCAGGTGCCCCCAGAAATATATATTTTTTAAAGATTTTATTTTATTTATTTGACAGAGATCACAAATAGGCAGAGAGTCAGGCACAGAGAGGGAAGCAGACTCCCCACTGAGCAGAGAGCCCGGTTTGAGGCTTAATCTGGGGACCATGAGATCATGACCTGAGCCGAAGACAGAGGCTCAACCCACTTAGCCACCCAGGTGCCCCAATATTTTTAAATGAGTATTACTATTATAAACAATTTATATATAATATTAATGTTGAGACTATAACGATGTGACTTGAAAGTAACAAATTGTTACTGTGTTTTTGGCATAAACTTTGATTCTGTCCTTGAAAAAGACAAAATATATTTGTAGGAAAGGAAACACAAGTTTTTGTTTTCTGCATTTCTGTGACATAAGGATTTTTTTTTTTTTCTTACTTTTGGCCTTTCGGTGAGACCATTGAAAACCTGTTTCCCATCACTTTTTATCACATTTCCACACATCTCTGTTGGTAAAATTATTTGAAATCATGGTAATGCTAAGAAACTCGAATCCTTTTTTACCTAACTCTCTTGGGCTTTAAAACAAAACAAAACAAAACTCAATACTAGGCTAAGCTATCTTAAAAAAAAAAAAAAAAAAAAAAAAACCCTCTAGGGCAAAAACAATTAAATTAGGAACTCCAGTTTAGCTACCCAGTAAGATGGACAAAGGATAGCCTTGCTACTGTTACAGGGGACACAAACATGGAAAAAGAATAGAAAAACCTAGGTAGTTTATAATTAGCCAAAGTGACTGGATGAATTTAAGTTAAAAATATACAGGGCCCTGGTCTAATTATCTAGAAAAAGCTACTTACTGTTTAAGGGTTTAAGTCAACATCACCAAGTTGGCCCCAGAGGCTACTACCTGGCAATCCCATTTCTATTTAAAAATTATCAAAATCTTTTCTATGCAGTTGAAGCAGCAAGGCCAGGAGGCCCTCTTCCACCTGTAGTAGTGAATCCCAACGGCTTTAGTTCAAAATTAAGTCATTTACCTCCAGACAGGCTGGAACCCCAAAGTGAGCTCTTCTCCTGGGTGGCAGTTTGGTGAGAAAAAATAGCTTGAAATCTCAAAAGCACCGTACTAATGTAAAAGTCTTGTTATCTTTCTTCGCCAACTATGGAGCAATCTGGAGAAATTAACCCTCTTATTTGTTAACCTCAATAACAGGCTTTAACAGATCTGGAGCCCTGGATGGCTCAGATGATTGTTCTAATTAGTTCGGTATGGAGGGATGCAGGGACCTGCAGGATTTTGAGCTCAAGTAATTAAACCTAAATTAAAAGGAAAAAAAATAGGTTTTATGCCTTCCATATTGGACATATGGATTCCAGATGTTATGGAAGAAATGTTACTGCTAAGGCTTTTTAGGCCACTTTTTGTAGTTGAGAGGATTGGAGGGCAAAGCCTGAGGTAGAGCTTGGGAAAAGAGGAGAGGAAGGAGGAAGGTCCTATTGCCTGGGAAATCCTCAGGGTGTGTGCGTCTGTGTTTATGAACTGAAAACTAGCAAAAGGGTCTTAAGCGTCCCCCCCCCACTCCCCTACCCCCCTGCACGGGAGCCTCAGAGGAGTTATTTCTGAGTTGGCTTGCTTATAACTTTGCTTGCTGGCGAGTCCCCTCTTTAGTTGGAAGCGATTGTTTTCTTATTCCATTGCCGTTTCTCTCAGGAATTCTAAATTTAAACTGTTAACGCAAACCCCCCCAGTGTGCCAGAGAAGGTTGCTAGAATTTTGGTCCCATGTGGAAACAGAGACAGGTAATTATGCCAGGAATAGAGCCGCACTTTTACCTCAATAATATGCACCAAATACTCTGTTTCTTCTTTTTCAGAAAATGGTAAACACAGGGAAAGGAACAGGAGTTCCAGACTCTGGGAACCAAAATATTACAGACATACAGGAAATGGCTTTTCAAATCCAGGCTGTAAACCTGTCATTTTGTGGGTTCATCTGTGAACCTAGAAAAGAGAGACAAAGATCACAGAGAAGACATTCCTACATTCAGGCAAGGCTGTACCAGAGGACCTCTGGGGGACTTCCCATGCCCTGGTGCTAGGATTCTAAACTCAAGCCATCATTTGAAAGGTTAGAAAAAAGCCAATGGAATCTGAGGCCGAATTTATGACTTCAAGCTATCTCATGTTGCTTTAAAAACTGTAGACTTTGAAAAACATGTGAGAAACTAAAATATATTTTTGGAGGGAGAGGAGTATATTCTCAGACCTCTTGCTTTAAGGTTTTTCACTGAAAAATACTCCAAATATGTGATAAAGAAGGTACTAAATCACTGAAATAGGCATTAATCTTCCTACAACACTTCTGTATTGACTATGCTTTCCATAGCATTCAACAAATATGCCTCTGGTTAGTGAACTGGTGTTAATTCTCCAAATATTTGTATTGAGTGCCTTCTAGGGATAAGACATCCTTTAAACAAAACACACATGAACTAGTAAATCAATCTATGGGTACATTCGGGCGCTCCTTCTTCCTCGCCAGTGCAGTGAAGGAGGGCCCTGGGCCAGGAACCAGGCAACCTGCCTTCCCAGCTTTACCACTTGGAGCAAATCAACCTCTCTGCACCTCCCTTTTCTCCCCAGGGTTGGGGGGGGGCGGTGGAGGGAGTGGGGAGTAGCTACCTCATCAAATTAAATGAGTTAATACATGCAAAGCACCAAGAACAATGCCTGGCACATAGTAATGTAACCAAATCCAAGTTCATCCACCCAGTTCACAGCAAAGACTATCACTGAAGACAAGTGTGCAGCAACGAGAGGGTTTACTCTAGAGGCGGGCCAAACAAGGAGATAAAAGGGCAAGCCTCAAATCCACCTCTTGCGGGAGGATCAGGGACATGTAAAGGCATCTGAAAAGAGTCTAGGTAAAAAGTTGCAGCTGCACTTATTAGTCTGCAGCTGTGAACAGCCCCATTAACCCTTTGGTTACCGGTTTCATAAGTACTCAGCAAAATTTGGCTATTTAGTACTGAGCACAGGGGAAAGTAACGGACAGGTGCAGACATGGAGATTAAAGACCAAAGTGCGTAAGAGAAGGGTAAGAGGGAGTTCACAAAGTAGAAAGGCCAGGCCAAGCAAACGGTACAAGTGAACACACAGAACTATCAAACTAGCGTATCTGGGGAATTATGAATGATTCATTAGAGCTGGATTAATAAGTGTGTGAGCATGAGTGGAGAGAACCCTTAGGATTTAGTAACTAAACCCATGTGGTGGGGAGTGAGGCAGAGGGCAGGTTTTTGGGTTGACGGTGATGCAATTAACCAGGAACAAAATACAGGAGGTGGTATGGGGATTGCCACAGTGTGGGTTTTGCACATTCAGTATGTGTGGGCCTTTAGACTCAAGAAGAGACGTACAACTGGACACACAAATCTGGGGTTTTACAAGAACATTCTGGCAAGCCATACAGTGCAGGGAACCATCAGAATGTTACTGATTGTGGTAGCCGCAAACTCTGCTGAAATCATCAAGAACCAGTGTAGAGAACCAGAAGGCAAAAACATAGGCTACGTTGGCCTTCCAAGGTAGCTGGCAAGAGAAGGAGCCTGAGAGGAGAAATAGAGAAGAGAACCAGAATAGCGTGGGGCCTTGCAAGAAACCAAGGCAGTAAAAAGTTTCACATTAGTTAGGATGTTTTTGATGGAAAATGACAGAAAACTGAACTCAAACTGATTTAAACTGTCAAGATTTATTGGCCCATATAACTGGAGACACAAGCCTCTGGAGGATCACTCCCAAACCAACTGGAAAAATTCAGTTCACCATCAACAATCAGGAGTTCTACTGAGTATCTTTTATGTGCCAGGCATGGTTCTAGTAAATGAACAGGCAGAGGCCCTCCTCTGTGGACTGTACATACAAATGCTCCTTGGTTTTTTTGTTGTTGTTTTTTTTTTTTTTTTTTTTTTGCATTACAATGCAATGCAATGTTTTAAATTGGGAAAACTATGTAAAGGAAAGAGAGAAAGCTTTAGAATATAATGAAAAGTCCAAAACACTTGCTGGGATTTTCTTGTAAGAATGTCTGGAACTTCTGTAGTAAGTGAAATAGGGAAGCAGTTCGGTATGGACACAAAAGGCTAAAACCCGGAATACCACCAATGACACCAAAGTCCAGCTGCAGTTTTAATCAGTTGTTGAGTTCATGCAGATACCTGTAAAAATATTTGTATTTTTAAAATATGTCTAGTTAGGGTTGTGTGTCTAAATGGTGTGGCAATATGTTTTACATGCAGGCCATGTCCAAACCTGCACTAACCCATTTATATTTTAATTACACACACACACACACACACACACACACGCATGCACTGCAAATCATATATATGTAGTTTGCGATTAAAAAAACCCTCACCATATATATATATACACACACACATATATATACATACATATGTGTATACACATATGTATGTATATATACACATATGTATGTATGTGTGTGTATATGTGTATATACGTGTGTGTGTGTGTGTGTGTGTATGTGTGTGTGTGTATGGTTTGCAATAAAAGAAAACCAGGGCCATTACATCCAACTAAGGACCACCAGTTTCTCATACCCCAGTCTCCTCTCCAATGCCTTAGTTCCTTACTTACTGCTCTACTGAACTACTGCAACCGGTCTTTCTGAATCAGTCCTTACATGTCCTTTCTCCTTATGGCTACCAACGTGACTTTGCTAAAATAAAGATGGGTCCTCTTTTCCTAATAGTGCTTTGCACCAATAGGTACTCCATAAACTTTACATGGAATGCAATTACAGATTCTAGCCTGAGCTCTGTAGCTAACTCACATATTTGTGGACATATTGTTTTATCTGGCTGGGCCTGTTTTCCATTTCTCTAATTTGGAAATGATAAAGCCTACCTCGTTAGGTTTTTGGAAACTAAAATACTATGATTGAACTTTGTGAATGCAAAAGCACTACACAGCATTAAGGATCTAGACTAGAAAGTTGCAAGTTTGCAAGTAAGTCCAGGTAAATATGAGTATTTTGATGGCTAAAAATCAGTGTCAATTTTCTCAGTAATGTTCTTTGATTCCGGATAGAACATTTTTCACAAAACTCCATATGCTATTTATACTTTGAATTTTAAAATATGACCCACAGATGCTTAGTTCTCAAATTTTATCCTTGCACAGAAGAAAGTCATTTACGCCTGATGTGGTCTAACTTCCTTAATGATGAAGAAAGAGTCAAGTATCAAGTGACTTGTCTAAAAAAGAAACAACTTGGATAAAGGTCCCTTTCCCCTTCTGTTTTTTGGTCATATTTTGAAAAGAACCCCCGTGAAATACAAATGGCAGAATCAGACTGCTCCAAAATATTTAGCCTCCTTCTCTTTCCCCTCCTACATTAGAACTATTCAAAGTAGGTGTACATCTCTCAGAAGGGGCATAATGAGCTCACAAGTTCAGCCACTGTATGTCCTAAAATATCAACACCCCTTCCAGAAAAGCAGTATTTATTCCTCCCTGCCATTCCCATTCTGTTACCTTCTAGAAGGGGGTGCTGAAAGCCATCACTAGAGGCTGATCTAGTTAGCTTTTGTTCTATCATAAACTGATTTAAGTTGGAAATTGAACCAATGGGTGATAAAAAGAGGTTAGATTTCCAGACAGTGGCTTGCTGGGTTCTAGTTTTTTTTTTTTTTAAGTTTTTATTTATTCATTCGACAGAGACACAGTGAGGAAACACAAGCAGGGGGAGTAGGAGAGGGAGAAGCATGCTTCCTGCCAAGCAGGGAGCCCAATGTGGGGCTGGATCCTGGGACCATGACCTGAGCTGAAGGCAGACGCTTAAGTACTGAGCCACTCAGGCGCCCCTTGGGTTGTTTTTTTATTGTATGAGTTTTGCCTTCATGCTAATTTTTAAATCTTGTAATAGTTCAGTAACTTCTTGAAATATCTGCTCCTCTAATACATGTATCCAGACAATAGATTTCTCTAGATTTAGGAATCACAGACTCAAAATTATAATTCCATTTGTTTAGTCTGGTGTCACACTGGACTCATGCTTTATCACTTGATGCCACTCCCTAATATGATATTCTAGCCCTCAAAATTATTCATATACAAAGGCTTTAAATAAAAAGTTCCTTGCTTTACCAATTACTTCAATTTTGGGAATCATATATCTATAAACATAGAGGACAAAGCAGCCATAGGGAGCACCTGGGTGGCTCAATTGGTTAAGCATCTGCCTTTGGCTCAGGTCATGATCTCAGGGTTCTGGGATTGGCCCACACTGGGCTCCCTGCTCAGCAGGAAGCCTGCTTCTTCCTCTCCATATGCTGTTCCTCCTGCTTGTGCTCTCTCTCGCTATCTCTGTCAAATAAAGAAATAAAATCCTGAAAAAAAAAAAACAAAAAACAGCCATAGAATTATTTTTTGCAAGTTTGAGATGTACTGGAAGCTATCATACTGTTTATATTCCTTCCTCATTCCAAAAAACGCCATGGTAGCACCATCATTTTAATGCCTTTTGCAAATCTTAATCTACTTGATCCATGTTCCCAACTAAACAAATTTTATAGTTTTTCAAATACTGATTTCCAGTACTGAAGAAAAACAACTGGACTGAGGATTTTTTTTTTTTTTTAACTCAAAGACAAATGTCTTTAATTCTTCTTATACACTAAAGGTGCAGTGTCCTATAATTAACTTTTGGCTCTGAAAGGCATTAAGATGCATGGAATGATTGATACAACGTATAGCATCTCCTTTTTATAGTTCAAAACGCTACAGATAACTGCACTGCCATTATGGACTAAAGAGGTAAAATCAAAGATGATTAATTTCCTTACTACCCCTTGCTGAATTTGACTATTACTATATGAAGCCTTAAAATAGGAGCTATGCACAAAAACAAAACAGAACACAAGATGGTCAGTGAAATCTGAGTCTCAGATAAACAAATTTTTAGTTTAAGTAGGTCCCACAAATTGCACATACAAAACATTATTTGTTTATCTAATATTCAAATTTAATTGGGTGTCCTCTATTTCTATTTGCTACATCTGGCAATTCTTTGTAGAGAATTCTTATCTTCAGCAAACTATTTACCAGGGAAATTAATGAATAACCATCACCTAAGGTTTACATGATAAAGCGCAGTAACACAATCAAGGAAGATCTCCCTGCTTACCACAGAGAGTACCCGAAGCCATGACAACTGCAGTCCCTCGAAGATCACGAAAGTCTGATTGTTGGGTAGGTGGTTCAGGGTCATGATTCTGGAGTTCAAGTATCCTTAGTTAAATCCCCAAATCACTGCTCACTCACTGTGGAACCGTTGGTAAGTTAATCTCTCTTTATTATCAAATGAAGCCTCTAGGACCTGCTTTACCAGGCTGTTTGAGGATCAGTGAAAAAGTATCCACAAAGCAACTGGAACATAGAAGGCACTCCTAGATGGTAATACCTACTATTAAAAACATCACATGGCAAAGAGGGTACTTGCCACAGACAAATATTCAAATGTTAATGTTATGCAATAGTAATACTGAATAAGTAATTTTATTTCCATGATCTATTTACACTGTACAAACACTGTTGAAAAGCACCCTACGAGTTCACAGTACATTACAATATATTTAAAAATATATTCCTTTATAAAAGGTTCATAGAACATTGGCATGTCGACATGTGACAAAACTCTCAAAGCATGTCACTAATTCTGTGACAGCAAGAATGCTTCCATGTGTTGTCAATTTCACAATCACAAATCACCACTTGAGTTTTAAATAAAGTTTTAAATAAAAAATGAATTCTACAGTGGAAAGTTCCCACAGCAATACTTATTATTAGTTAATTAACATGTACTTTCATGGAGATGTTGTTTCACAATAATTTAAAACATCAACTTAATCTGCCCAAAAAAACCGTTTCAACAAGTTTCGCAGTCCAGAAATTGTCATTTGTTGTTTTCTACTTTTTCTTCTTTGTTGGCTCTCCTGGTTCTACTTTGCGCTTTTTAGAAGTATGTTCATCTTTTTCATCATCTTTAAACAGGAAAGGAAAAGTTTTAATCAGTAATTTAAAAAAAAAGTTAAGTATTAAAATTTCATTGACTTCAGAACAAAATCATCATTCTGAGCTTATGTTTCTTCTGGTTTCCTAATAAAAACCAAAAATTAAATTTAGAACTCTGATTTTAAAGTGCAAGTAAAAGTAAGAAATTTTTAAATTGTAGTGTCATGCAGAATTCAGAGTGACCTTTTAGTGCTATACTAAGGTAGTTTTAAAATGAGAGTAACAGACTTGTTCTGGAAAAAAGCTATTCCCATATATTCCACAGTGTGTGTATTTAAATAATCTACATGTTGTAAAAAACAGAACACATTCTATTTTTTTTTTTTTTTTTTTACCAAAGAAGACTACCAATCTAAACATGACATTATTTAAGTAGCCATCAGCTGTTCTTTCCCTTCCAATCTGCTTTCTCTCCCGGCAAAACAACTCCCTTTCCTATTTATAACCCTTGTCCTTTTATTTTGAAATTTAAAAAGCACTCACAGGTAGAAGTTTCACCAAAACTGTATTCTCTCTGAACATGTGTGTGGCTTTATGTTAAGAACTCCATATAGACAGACTAACATACAGAAGTTATAAATTTTAAAATACAAATTTATATTAAGCACATTACTGGATTCATTGCACTTTTGGCTTTACCTTCTTAATCAACAGATGCCCAAGTTCAACAACTATCACGTGGTGATCTATAAAATATTCTGATATTGAAAGGGGTCTTCATATTAAAAAAACTAGGAAGCTGCAGTGCCTGGCTGGCTCGGTAAGTAGTAGAACATGAGCCTCTTGATCTTCGGGTCGTGAATTCAAGCCCCATGTTGGGTGTGGAGCTTACTTAATAAAAAAAAATTATAATAAAAATAAAAAATTGGGGAAAAGCTGCTTATATCACACCATAACTCCTTATGGAGGAAATACATTTACAGCCTAAGCCTTCAGTTCCCTTCTGCTAACAGTACCATACTCAGAGTATCTCCTTCATTGATGAAGAAAATAATTAGAATCAACAGATGATTCATTCATCTTCATTCATCTTCAAGCACAGTATGGCGATATTTATGTATTTCAGAAAGCACTTATGGGTTTAGATAAGCAGCAAGATAAAATAAAATTCAGATCAACAAATCATCCTAGGAATTTACAGACCAGACTTTTAATCAACAGTTTATCATGCATACACAAAAGTAATGTATAAACCAACTGATATGTCACAGAGCTAAATAAGCCAAGATCTTTGTTTTTTAACTGGAGTTTAATTAATGTCATTGCTTGACTTTAAGATTATCTTCAGAGTATAAAAACTGAAATTACTTTCTAACTGTTATAAAATCATTAAAAAGATGACTGTGGGTGCCTGGGTGGCTAAGTTGGTTAAACATCTGCCTTTGGCTCAAGTCATAATCCTGGGGTCCTGGGATAGAGTCCTGCACTGTGCTCTGAGCAGTGAGCCTGCTTCTCCCTGTCCCTGCTTGCTCTCTCTCTCTCTCAAAAAAAAAAAAAAAAAAGAGAGAGAGAGAGATCGTGAGACATTTCTGCTATTAATCTGCCAATTTTAAATAAATTTACTGAATTAACAAAAAACACAAATTACTAGGGCTGGAAAAATAATTTCCAACAGGAAATTGAACAGGAGCTAATGCCATCTAGTGACATAACAAGGCATTGCCTTGAAAACCATAGCAGGACAAATGAAACAAAACCACTCTGAAAAGTTCATTTATCAAATTATTGAGTTTCTACTCTGTGCCATGTATTACAGATGCATTAGTAAAGAAAAAAATTTTTCTATTATGGAATTCATGCCGCCTGAGTTAAATAAGTTAACACTGTTAATATGAACTAACTTTCTAAATTCTTAAAAAAAAGAAAAAGCATTAACTACTTAAGTAGGGATTTCATGGCTAAGTACATGTTAATAATATCTAAGCCTTACTGAGTTGCATTTCACAATTACCAAACAAGAAAAAATAATAATAAGTCTAAAAGAACTTAACTGGCAAAAAAGGCCAAAGTGCAAAAAATGAGTAGGAAAAGTAAAAATAATTTAGTAGTCTAAAAATCAGATAATTTAAGAGTGTGGAATTTTGCTTTTTTTAAAAAAAGATTTTATTTAATTGACAGAGAGAGACAGTGAGAGAGGGAACACAAGCAGAGGGAGAAGCAGGCTTCCTGCTGAGCAGGGAGCCTGATATGGGGCTCATCCCAGGACCCCAGGATCATGACCAGAGCTGAAGGCAAACGCTTAACGATTGAGCCTCCCAGGTGCCCCAAGAATATGAAATTTCTTAAACAAGATATTTTGTAAGTTAATAAATACAAATTAAAAAATGATCAATTTTATACTGACTTTGTGGGATTCTGAAATAACAAAAATCACTTCTAAAAAGGAAAGTATCTAAAAAAGAAGATAGTTAAAGTCAATAACCAACATTAGAGTCCAAATTAAATATTCTAGGATTATCTTTTAACTTTATGATCCAGCTTTACACTGAGCATTGGGTCCTTCTGTCGTTTGATATTTCTGTACACATTCTGATGGAGGACCATCTTACAATCAAAAGAACAGAAATTACCTAGGAGAATAACATTATTTGCCACATATTTGGAGCCAAACTGGAAAGAAGAAAATTCTTTCTGGTTGTTTGTCCTGGTAGAGAATCCTCACTTTTCCCATATAGGAACAAAGAGAGAGCACCAGCCTATCTTAATTCGAGTATCAACTCTAGTGGTCTTACTTCCTACAGAACAGCTATTTCTCAAGCACCACCACTTGCAAAACATCGAGAGAACAAACCCCAGCTTAGAGAGACATCGTTTCCACTTAAGGGCCTGAATCTGAATTCTCATTTCGCTTATTCCTAGCTGTGTGAATTTACTTAGGCCAATTCTTTAATCTGAGATTATTTCCTTGTCTATAAAAGAGTAATAATGAATTATGTACCACTTCTTTACTAGGTCACTATGTGGAAGTACCTATTTTACAGCTTGGCATTTTCTAGTTTTGTCATCATGGACAAGTCACATGAAGCTCTCTTTTCCGTATTTCCTTATCTGGTTTCACCAGGTGCAGGATTAAACACTATGCAAAAATGGTTTTTTATTAATTACACAATACTATACAGTATGAGGTATTTTGCTTTTAAAAGGATGCCATTACTGAATGATATTATGCCTTCATTAGTGACTTCTAATCCACACTGGACAATCAGTGAAAGAAATGGAAAAGCCAAGTAAAATTAAAACTGAAGAACTCCTACCAGTTAGTTATTTTTTTCTCCTAAAACAAAACTCTGTCTGGCTGTAAAAGGAGCTAAGGGAAGTAGCCCTGGATTCATGAGAACATCAGAAATCTGTTTAACTGGCATGCCCTTCCATAAAAATGCCTTCCAAATATTAGCTCAATTCAACAATACCCACTGAATAGTCAAAATGTACTACAAACTGTAAAGGAACTCATGTTCACAAAGAAGACAAACTTATGAACAAATAATCTCATATAAGATGATAGTACAAAATCAATAGCATTAGCACACACAAGGTTTAGAGGAGCAAATAATTTGAGGGAGGTGCTGACATTTTTTTCTTTGAGTAAGATTTTGAAGGATGAATGTGTTTACCAGCTGAAGAGGGAGGGAAGAAAATTCTGGACTAAGGAGCAACATACGCTGAAAGGCATGGAACCATAAAATAGCATGGTCTATTCAGTTTTCAATTTTAAGATCTTAAAGTGGTAAAAAAAAGGCACCATTTAAAATGAAGGTAGAGAGAAAGGCAGGGCCTATCAGAAGGCTTTGACTATGCTCTTGGTTTAGGATTTTAAGCAGGTGAGTTACATAATCAGACATTACTTTTAGAAAAAGTGATCACTAGCTACAGTGTGAAGGATGGAATTGAGGGGTTGGGTAAAAGTATGTAAGCAGAGATTACTGTGGTTACTTACACTCTAAATATGAGATGAAATTATGATACAAACATGTCAACTAGGTCATTATCTTCCTATTACTATGTAGTAATACTCAATTAACTTCATTTTGTCACACTAATTTTGGCTTTAAACCACAACTGCTTTAATGTAAAATGAAGCCTTCAGCTCTTCGAAACTGCAATCACAAGAAAGAATCCATGAATTAACTGTCTCTGTTTTAAATTATAAATCATATATATGATGGGTTGAGATAGCAGAGATTTCACTCTAAAGCCTGAATAACTTAAGATCTTTTTCTAAAACACGGTAAATACTACTGGTTGAGCTTTCAGAGACTTCACATCAAGACCGAATTTATACAACCTTTTTCGAAACTACGGCAAAAATAATAACCACACACCATCATTAATTTCTTAAGTCGCTAGATTTAAATTTCACTCATTAAGTATCTCCTTCTTTTTAAATCCATCACAGGGGCCAAAAGGTATTATTCAAGGGAATCTGACTGGCCTTACCTGATTCCACTGTCTCCTCCCCTTCTGGTAGAAGCCTAGCTTTCTTAGCATTCTGTGGGGCATCATCACCATTGTCCTCATATATGTTAGACCACTTTATTGCCATATCCAGCTCTGGAGGGGGAGGTTTCTTCTCAGTAGTGTAGGTCTCCGGAGGTGGTACATAGTTTGACTTCCATATTTTGAATTCTTTTGGAGGCTGTTAAGCAAACACATTAAAAAGCACCGTGACGAACCGAGGTTCCTACAATCGGTATGGGCACATGCACCTCCCTGCCGCTCGCTTATTGTTCAGGATGACTTTTTTTTTTTTTTTTAAGGTTCAAAGACACATTTTTTTTTCCATCAAAATCACAATACTGTTAAGTGAAAAGCCAAAGGGTTCCCTATACGAATAAAGCTAATAACTTTTAGTTACCAAAGAAGAATCCAGTCTCAGAGATACTACGCCAAGGCTGACCCCTTCAGGAGGCTGCAGCAGACACTGTCTTGGAGGCAGCACCGCAGGCACTTCGGCGTCAAAGGGAAGGGGTCTCGGGGAGAAGCTGCAGCGGGGGGGGCGGGGGAGTCACCACCGTTAGTCCTCGCAGCGCGGGGTCGGGGCACCGAGCGCGGAGGTTTGGGTCTCCTCACAAGGGGGCGGGGGCTGCGGGCCAGTCTGACACCCACCAGGCTGGGGAAGGGGGCCCGGGCTTCCCAGGGCTGGAGATGGGAGGGGTGGTGCGGCAACCCGCAGGAGGTGATTGCGTGTGGGGGGAACGAAGTGCCGGTCCCCAGGAGAGGGCTCAGGAGGAAGGGGGCGGAGGCCGGGGCCACGGTCGGGAAACCGGATCGAGAACCTCACCTCCTCAGGCGCCTTGACGACGTGCCTCTCCCAGTCTATCTGTTTGTTGAGCGGATTGTAGAGAAAGGCCGGGCGGGTCACGCTCCGAAACAATTCGTCGGGTCCTGGCAGCCGCTTCTCTGCCTTGTTCCCACAGCCGCCCGCCGGCTTCGCAGGATCTGGGGTCCTGCGATTCGTTTCCTCCGGCTCGCTGTTATCCTCCTCGCCCGAGGAACCTGAGCTGCTGCTGCCGTAAGCCGCGAAATAGCTCAAAGGATCCTTCTCCTCGGCCGCCATGACGGCTGCGCGCGACGACCGTGGGCTCCGCCGGAAGCCGGAAGCTGCTTCAGGGCCCGCCCCACGGTTGACTCCGCCCCAAGTCTTGCGGTAGAGCGCAGTCCCTGCGCCCCCTGACGGCAGCGCCGGGCTGCTGCCGCTGGAATCGGGACTGAGGCTGGAGGCGGGGAGCGCACTTGGCGGAGCAGGGCTGCTTTATGCTCCTTCCTGAGGATCCCTGAGAAGAGTCAAGTCCTGAACCAGTGGTCCCAAACAAACTTTCAACATTCAGTAAGAATTTATTCAAGGCGTACACGAGATAAGAATTTGTTTTTCACGGCCGCCTCACCTTAACCATTGCCCACACACCAGGATTTCTTCCTGATCTCACTGCATCTCCTCTTCAAATTGAAAATTACTCTCAATATGGTTGTTTCCCGCAGTCACCGTGGAAGACCTCTATGGGTGGTGCACTTATCAAGTCACAGACTAAATCCTCTCCTGCTTGACCTCATTCCAGTGGGGTCTGAACAGCTGTCTTTGATGAAATTCTTCTTGGATTGCATCTCACCACTCAGTGAGTCTTCCACACTCTCTGGCTTCTCATTGTCAGCTTCTTTCCATTCTTGCTTTGCCCTGTGTGGCCCTTAAACGCCCATGTTTCCCAATTTATTGTACTATCTTTCAGAATACTTAGATTTTGTAGAGGGCATTACAACGTTGCAGGCCAAACCATTTCTTTCCATGGCATTAACCATCTTATGCTTGTGACTCCCAAATCTGGGTTTCCAACCCCAAGCTCTCCATCCAACCTCTGGACCAGACTTCCATTTGGCTCTTAAACTTTTCAGGCCTCAGGTCCTGCTGGGGCCTCAAACACCCATATACTAGATCAGTAGCTTGTCCTTTCATATGACTTGTTTCTGTGTGTGTTCCCTCTCTTAGAAAATGATATAACCTAGTCACCAAGAAAACTAGAAATCTTTTACTCCTCCTGGTGATCTAAGAGGGAACGACACCTAAATGAAAGTGAAAAAGTCATTTGTAGGGTGCCTGGGTGGCTCAGTTGGTGTCTACCTTTGGATCAGATGATGATACTGGGGTCCTGGGATTGAGCCCTGTGCCATTGAGCTCCCTGCTCAGTGGGGAGTCTGCTTCTCCCTCTCCCTCTGCTGCTCCCCGGTTTGTGCCCTCTCTCTCAAATAAATAAATAAAATCTTTAAAAAACTGGCCCCCTGTTGAGTCTATCTGAGGTTGGGGTACACAGTTTGAGTCATGAGTCCCTGTTATCAAAGCCACCAACAGCCCCCATGTGACTAAGTCCACGGGCTGCTTCTTACTTCACCTCTTAACAAGATAGGCCCTCTTCTTGAAACACTTTTTTCTCTTGCTTTTTACCAATCATACGCTTTAGTTCTCTTCCTATTTCACAGGGCTCTTTTCCGTTTCCTCTCTTGCCTTCTTCTGTCTCACCTCTAGTTGTGAGAGCACCTCAGGCTCGGTCCTGGAACAGCCTTTCTTTTCTATGAACCCTCTGTTTAAAGGTGAATTAATCAAGTCTCATGGTTTAAAATACCATTTTATGCTAATAACTCCCACATTTATATAACCAGTCCAGAAGCATTCCCTGAACACCAAAATCCTTGTACCCAATTTCCAACTTCAGTGTCTAACAAGCACTGAAACGTTAACATATTTGTAGTAGATTTTCTACGAAGATGGCAGTCAACAATTCCTGCCATGTCAGTGCTGTATGCCGCTCCTTCCATCATGGGGTATATTTCCTCTCCCTTTGGATCTGGGCTAGCCTTGTGCCTTGCACTGATGATTAGGATTCCTCCATTGTCTCCCCCCACCCCCCGCCCTGGGAAGCCCTGAGCCACCATGTAAAGAGAGGTCCAGCTACTCTGCTGGAGATACTGTGAATAAGGAACTCCAGTCAGCTGCCAGCTGGTGTATCCATCCCAGGTAAGGCACTAGATTTGTGAGTGAACTTATACAATCCCAGCCGAGCCTTTATAAGAATTCAGAATGAACCCAGGATAGACCATCATAAGAACTATGAAGCCAAGTCTAGCCCAATTTGCAGAATCAAGAACAAATAAATGGTCATTATTTTAAACCACTAAGTTTTAGTGTTTTAAAAGTTTAGTGTTCTAAAGTGTTTTAAGTTTAGGTATGTTATGCAGCAATAGACACCTGAAAAACATATCCAAACTGAACTCTTCATTTCCTACCCTCAATACTCTCCACCTCCCATAATCTGTCCCATCTCTTTAAATTACAGCATTACCATTATTTTTGAGTAATCTCTGCACCAAACGTGGTGCTTGAACTCATGACCCTGAGATCAAGAGTCACATGCTCTATGGACTAAGTCAGCCAGGCACCCCAAATTGCAGCATTATTAATCCAGGGGCTCAGGTCACAAGTCAGCAAATGTTATCATTTCAAATTTAAAATATAGTCCAAGTCCAAACACTTATTACCAATTCTACCTCAACTACCTTACTTTTTCCTTTCCTGCTAATTTTCTTAACATTTAATAATCTTTAAATTGGTTTAGATTCACACATTACATTTAGTGGCTGTGTCTATCTCTTTTAACCTTTAATGGTTTCTGTTTTTAAATTTCATAACCTTGATATCTAGACTATAGTTATTTTGTAGAAGATGCCTCTATTTGTCCTAGTGATAAATTCAGGTTACAAATCTTTGTTAAGAATATCACAAAAGGGGGCACGTGGGTGGTTCAGTCAGTTAGGTGGCTGCCTTGGGCTCAGGTCATGATCCCAGGGTCCTGGGATAGAGTCCCACATCCTGCATCAAGCTCCTTGCTCAGCAGGGAGCCTGCTTCTCTCTCTCTGTCTCTGCCTGCTACTCAGCCTACTTGTGCTCTGTCCAATAAAAAAGAAAAAAAAAAGAATATCATGAAAGTGGTGTTGTGTTCTTCTCATTGCATTCTATCAGGAGGCATGTGGTTTCATTTGCTTTGGTACTAATGATTTTTAACTTTTAAACAAAGATTTTTAGGTAATCTCTGCACCCAAGGTGGGGCTCAAACTCAAACCCCAAGATCAAGAGTCACATGTTCTACCAGCTGGGCCAGTCAGGCACCCCTGATTTTTTGTTTAAGGTAGTATCTGGCAGGGTTTTCTACTACCAAGTTACTTTTTTCCTCCTTTGTAATTAGTAAGTGTTTTGTAGGGAGATATTTGAGACTGTGTCAATATCCCATTTTTCATCACATTATTTGTCCATTTACATTAGCATTAACTCATGGGTTCTTATTTTATCCAATGATTTATGATCTATTATTAGTAGTATTTATTTTGATGTTGAAATTATTCCTCATTTGGCCTGTGTGAGCCCCTTTAAGCTGGTTTCTGTGCCTTTTGGACATGTCTCAGTTCAACTGTCACCTGCTCTGAGAGGAGTTCCCTGATGATGCTATCTAAACTCTTTCCCAAGTTATGTTTTAACTCACACATGCCCTATTTTATATCCATGGTAACTAGAATTACCCAGGTTCCCCTACTTATATTTTACCTCCCCCAACTACAATGTGAATTCTTTGAGAACACAGGTTTTGTTTTATCACTCTGTCTCCAGCACCTAGAAAATAGGTACTCAATGAATAATTACTGAATTAATGAGTGAAAAGAATACATTATCTCCACTCTTAACTTTCGGTTATTTAAGAAATACTAAGAAGAACATGAAGTTGTGGAAAGAACATTCACTGTGGAGCCAAACATCCTGGATTTTTATTCTAAACAGTTGTGTGATGTTGAGTCATTCACTGTATACTGAGTTTGTTTGAGCTCTGCTCTCAGACAGCCTTCATAAGATTATACTTAACAACTATAGACAGATTTGCTTCTTGGTTTGTTTTTTTCCCCAAAGTCCAAAGTGTGTACATTTATCCATTGACACAAGATAAGACCAGAGCCTAGAACTTTCTGCTCCCTTTTATATTGCTTTAAAAGACAGTACCTGTAAGACTGAATTCTACTGGTGCCTGGGTGGCTCAGTTGATTAAGCGACTGCCTTCAGCTCAGGTCATGATCCTGGAGTCCCAGGATCGAGTCCCCTGCTCAGTGGGGAGCCTGCTTCTCCCTCTGTCCGTCCCCCCATCATGCTGTCTCTCAAATAAATAAATAAAATCTTAAAAAAAAAAAAAAAAGCTTCTACCTTATACCATACACAGAAATCACTTTATAATGAATTATATGGCCAACTGTGAAATTAAAACAACTAAGACTCAAGGAAAAAACATAGGAGACTATCATTATGACATTGAGACAAGCAAAGATTTCTAAAACAGGAGCTAGAAATCACTAACCACAAAAGAAAAGATTGAGAAATTAGATTACTTAGTTATTTAATAGAAATAAAAAGACTGGGGTGCCTGCGTGGCTCAGTCTTTTAAGCGTCTGCCTTTGGTTCAGGTCATGATCTCAGGGTCCTGGAATCAAGCCCCCATTGGGCTCCCTGCTCAGCATGGGGGCTGACTTCTCCCTCTCCCTCTTCCTGCCACTACCCCCCCCCGACTTGTGTGCTCACTCTGTCAAAAAAATAAAATCTTAAAAAAATAAGACTGTTTATCAAAATAAACAAACCCCAAATCTCTCAAACAGAACAAAACACTTCTTAAAAAAATTGAAACAAAACTAGAATTTGCCATTATTTTGGCCTGTTCCTAATTTGCCAATGTTTGACCTTGGACGAAGAGCAACATGCTGACCAAAGATGTTAAATCACCTCATGAAAAGGTGTGCTCACCACGAAAAGACATGGAGACAACTTACGTTTCATAGTGCTTAGGCTACATATGATTCCAACCACGTGACATTCTGGGAAAAAACAGTGCAGAAACAATAAAAGATCAGTGGCTGCTAGGGCTGGAAGGGGAAGGGAAGAGGAAGAGATGAGTAAGTGGAACAAAGAACATTTTTAGAGTAGTAAAACTGTCCTGTATGATATTACACTGGTGGATACATGACTTTACACATTTATTAAAACCTATAGAACCAGGGTACCTGAATGGGTCTGTCAGTTGTGTCCGACTCTTGATTTCAGCTCGGGTCACAATCTCTTTTTTTTTTTTTTTAAGATTTTTTTATTTATTCATTTGACAGATAGAGATCACAAGTAGGCAGAGAGACAGGCAGAGAGAGAGGAGGAAGCAGGCTCCCCGCTGAGCAGAGAGCCCGATGCGGGGCTCGATCCCAGGACCCTGAGATCATGACCTGAGCCGAAGGCAGAGGCTTTAACCCACTGAGCCACCCAGGCGCCCCTCGGGTCACAATCTCAAGGTCATGAGACTGAGCCGTGCATCTGGCTCCATGCTCAGTGGGGAGTCTGCTGGAGGATTCTCTCCCTCTGCCTCTCTCTGTGCTAGCACACGCACTATCTAAATAAATATATAAAATCTTAAACAAACAAACAAATCTGTAGAACTGCACGGCACAGAGTGAATCCTAATGTAAACTATTAACTTTTGTTAATAAGGTTAACAATTCTAACAAATGTACCACACTAATGCAAGATGGAAATGGAAAACAGAGGAAGAGGGGGTAAAGGGGAACACTGTATTTTCTGCTCAATTTTTCTACCTAAAACCATGCTAAAAAATAAAGTCTATTAATTAAGATAAAGTTTTAAAAGTAAGCTCACAACTGTTTTTCTATGAAGTGATAATATGGCACCTGTAAAAAGTAACTTTTTCATTCCTGAATTCACAAACCTGTCAGTCTGACCTTCTAGTTTATATTCAGCAAGAGGTGGTTTTCAGTGTTTAAAGGAAAAAAAAAATTTGACTCCGTAGGATTCAGAAAACCCAAAAGGCTAAGTTTCTTAAAACCTTAATTTTATTGTCTGTATAGTTAACAGTCTGAAAGAGAACTCAGTGTTATAAACTATAAATGTAAGTGATACAGCATATCTAAATTCTTTTTGATTTTGAGTAAAATCTATTTAAAGTAAACACATATCAAATTTATTTTATTTATTTTTCTAAAGACTTTATTTATTTATTTGACAGACCTTGATCATAAGTAGGCAGAGAGGCAGGCAGGCAGAGAGAGAGGGGGGAAGCAGGCTCCCTGCTGAGCAGAGAGCCCGATGCGGGGGCTAGATCCCAGGACCCTGGGACAATGACCTGAGCCGAAGGCAGAGGCTTAACCCACTGAGCCACCCAAGTGCCCCTCAAATTTTATTTTATTAATGAAATGAAAAGCCTGCTTCTGCTTTTTAACAAGACTTCTTTGAATGTAATGCCACTATTTTCTTATGCCTCACTAAAGGTGAAACATGCTTCCCATAATCTTTAGAAAATGTTACACTACAAAAAACCACTCAGGCTTGAAAAAAATTTATCTGAAGAATATGCCAATCTTATTCGTGACTGATAAAGGCATCAGTCTATCCTGAAATGCAATTTGATTTCACAACTTGAAGTAATGTTTCTGTAAAAATTGGCACATATAAAAAAAGCATTTTAGGTATTTACTTCCTATTGAAATACCTGAAACTTCCAAAAAAAATAGCACTATAATTGAAAAACTTTTATTGTTAAAAGCATATCTCCATCTCTGCTTTTTAAAAGTAATGAAAATATATGACACATATATCAGGAAATAGGCAGAATTATAATTTAAATAAAAACAATGACAGCATAAAATTTATAAAGATGTAAAATTAGCCAAACTCTGTTATAATAAAAAGACACATCAGGCTGATGGCCCACTTGTTCCAAAAAGTATTAAAGACAGAACTGGCACATAGATAATACACATACAACATTTTGCCCTAGTTCTTTCAGCTTGTACAGTGGTCCTCATTTTAAAAGAGAATGAAAAGTACAGAAAACTATTTTTAAAATCTCACCAAATTACATGCCATCGTGGGCTTTTGCCGAGACTTTTCTGTAGGAATGAAAAAGCAAAGGTTGTGAAAATCCTAAGAAAACAGTATTGATTAGTAAGGTTAATAAGAAATGTATATTGGCAAACTGAGATCCTAGGTGGCTCAAACTCCCTTAGATGTTCTTCTGCATCAGAGGGGGACTCTGTAAGTGTCTCTAAGCCTAAGAGACTGGGAGATTCTTTTCAGTACATTAGCAGTTTTTCTGTTAGTGATTGGCTTTATTACCATATAGATGTAGCTTAACCTGCAAATTTACTGCTAAATAGTTGGAAAAGACTATGAGACTGTGAATATTTTAGTACAAATGCACTGAGACATTATTCCAGCCTTAGACTCTATTCTCAAATAGAGAAATGTTCCCTGTTAGTCTTTACATAAAAAATTAAAGTTAGTCTTTCACATAAAAAACGTGAAAACACTCGATACCTCAAAAATGCAAAGAACAGAAAACACTGAAAAGCACATGATCAACATGATTTTCTTTAGCTATCTCAAAGTATGCTTTTTTTGTCCTAAAAAAAAGTCTAATTACAAAGTATGCTTCCATTGCATTTTAAAAGACATATATCAAATGTTTTCATTACAGCAATTTTATAAAAAGACTGATACACTTTCAAATATTTTTTGTTGTTATTAAAAAAAATAAAAGGCTGTAAAACTGTCATTGATGGGAAACAGCACGTGATCTCAAGGGAAGAAACATCTCACTAGAGTTTCCACAAGTTCCTTCTTCTTCTAACTGCAGCTCCGGTGGCAAAGGAGGAGCCCCAGGGTCCCCAGGTCTGGGAAGTGTAGTTGAAGAGAAGGTGGGATTTTCAGTTCTGCCAACTTCGAGAACAGGCAAATTCAGAGAAGACTCAGTAGAAAAAAAGGGGGCGGTGCTGGATTCTCCTTCAGGATGGTATATGACAGTGGATGCTCTCAGTTTTTCAGAGAAATTACTCTCATCTGAATTTGATCTAGAGAAGTTGTTTGTGGCTCCACCTGGGAAAGGCTCACAGCTGCTACATTTCAGTCCTACAATAAAATTATTTAGATGTAAATGAAAAAAGTAACTTAAAAAATTGAGCCCATACTCATCTTGTAAGTTTTTAAAGATTATAAGCTAGTTACCACACAACCATGATTTAAAGAGCAATTTATAAATTCTGCCATAATCCATTTCACGTTTCATTGACTTTTCCCAACAACTATGAAGTATATCATTATGTTTATTTCCCAGATAAGGAAATAGTCTTAAGAAAACTAAATGACATGCTATAATTCACATTTAATTTGTATCCTTACAGGCTTAACCACTGAGTGACCTGGAAAAAATTAAGTAGCCTCTAAAATTTGTCATAAAATAAGAAAAGCTGTCACCACTAATATTCTTTAGCATTCTGGCACAAAATGTATTAACCAATAAAAAAACCAAACTTTAAACAGAGCATATGCTAAAATTCTGAGTTAATTAATATCAATTATGGATTCTTGAATTACAGGGTGTTAGAAGTAGGAGGGATTTCAGAGGTCCCCTGGGATAGCTTCTACTAGTAAAGACGAAAAAACAGAGACCCCAAAGTTAAGTAATGCCCAACATTCCAGAACTACCTCATGGGAAAGCAAGAACTATAACCCAGGTCTCCTCTTCACATCAAATAATGTCCTGGTTCTCAACTTAACACTTTACTTAAATGACAATGGTTGCTCTGATCAAAGAATTTTACCACATCCAATGGGTATAGCTAACAATTAGCCTCAGGGTGAAAGAATAAACACACACAAATTTTATCTTTCTGTTAGTCTTAACAAATATTTAACTTAACCGTCTGGAGACACAGATCCTCCTGAATTGATAAATTGTATGTCAAATCTATGATGTCTATAAAGTACATTTATATGTCACTTTTTCCCCACTAGCTCTTCAACTTCACAATACATTCAGCATTTCTGTTCCATGCTATAGAAACTTTTTTCTAAAATATGGCTTAGGAGAGGAGACTTCTAATGTGCCCCAATATGGACTTACAGAATTTCTTAAGGGCAGAGCCCTAGATTACTCTTCTCTATATCCTGAGTGCCTAGAACAGCTGGAGGACAGCTATATCACATGCACTTTTATTTATTTAAGTGTGCTACAGAAAGGCACAGGGAGAGAGAGAGATGGGGTTCGTGGGGAGAGGAGATTTAAATAGTGCAGGCAATTCTCTGTGTTATTCCAATTACTGATGTGTGCTCCAGGGTGAGGGAGAAACACAGGAAGTGAATTTGCTATGCCATTTATCAATTTCCATTCCCACACCTCTCTCCTCATGCCAGACTGAGTGTGACTCTAGTGTTTAAGGTTATGGATAACTTACAGGACATGACTCTTATAAGCATATCCCAACCACTTCATTCTGTGATCAACTGGTGGAAGAAGAACTATCAGAGCTGGACTTAAAAATACTTTGCCCATATATTGTTCTTCATGTGTGATGTGCATTTTCAGGGGTTACTTCTGAATAGATCGATCTTATATTCTGCAGACTTCAGAAGCAAACGCATGTGTATACCGGGATTTTCTTGAAGTTTTGTATAAATGGTATTGTTAAATGAATATAAAAACAGAACACTGAGTGATAATCCATTCTTCCAATGAAATGACATAAGGTAAAAAAAAAATGTAAATCAAACGTAATTCTGAAGCTGAAACTTTTTGAATAAAAACAAAACAATCATTTCTGGGGTTTTTTTTGTTTTGCATTTTACTTTTAAAAGCATTGTCGCATTTAAATGAATTCTTGGACACCAACATATCTTACCTTTCAGATGTTCTAGTTTTATATTTCTAAGTTTCAGCACTTCATCTGTAATCTTCTGAATCAGGAAGTTCTGTGTTTTTTCTCGCCGAATAGATTCAACCAGTGTATCCAGTCCTTTGGGGTTTTCTTGTAAGTAGTCTAACAATTTTCCAGCCCTTTTTCTACTTGATGTTCGGCAAGAAATTTCTTCAGTGTCTTCTCTGCTGAGTATTTTTTTTGCACGTAGATGATCAAAATGTCTCTCAGCTATGATTTTTTCACACAGGTATACACGCAGATTTTCTAAAGCCTAAAAGACATAAAACTGTGCTTCAGTTTTTTTTTTTTTTTTTTTCAACACTTGAGGAAATCACATAGGTGACTGATTATTAGTTAGGAATCTTAACTGGTGGGATAAAACATACTGAAGTCAGGAGGCTCAGGTCTACTAAAATCCATGTTATTAAGACAAGGGCCAAATAAACAGAAGTAGGTCCTAAACTAAACATTCCTTGCAGCTTCTGTCTTGCTTTAATTTAATCTCACCTTCACAGCTAAAAACCAAGACCAGGCTATTATGAGGAGGAAACTGGCTGAATCTAGAGGGCCTGTGTCTGTGGACATAGGGAGGTATGCTCAGGGCCTCCATCTTCAGGGGTAAAGATGAGAGCAGAGGCTTCCATGTTAGTTACCATTGAACAAGGAATCCAGGATTAGTCAGGACCAAAGAGGATAACTTAGTGAGGCCTCATAATTTATAACTTTCTCACGTTTGTAAATTTTCCACTTTCCTGGAGTAAAACCATAAGAGTTTCTATCCTAGAGTAAGAGTGTCTTTCCTAGAGTAAAACCGTAAGAGTCCACAATGTGTCTATCTTTGGAGTCAGTTGGAAAGACTATACCCTAACTCAGTGAGTCAGCTGGTAGAAGGCAAGTGGGCACGGGACTGGGGGAGTATGCTAAAGAAATAGTGAATGTTGGACGAAATTAAAGAAGTGAAGAAAAGGAAATCACAGAAAACAGGCTGAGATCTGAGCAGTACCTCAGGGAACTTAATTAGCAGAAAGCTGATGTGGGGCCCAATAAATAGCATTAATAATTTGATGCCAGCGACTGTATTCTAGCTCTTCTTGCATTTACTAGATATGTGATCTTGGGTAAGTAACTTAACTCCTCCGTGCCTCAGATTCCTCATCTGAGTATTATGAGGAATAAAATAATAAATGTAAAGTACTTAGAAAAGTGCCTGGTACATAGTAAGTCATCAACAAATGTTATGACTAATTTGACTTACATTTATCATGAACGAGCTAGCTAAAGGCAATGGAAGATCTTGCAAGTATCCCAGTACATGGTGGCAGGAAAGTAGGCTGGGTGAAGGGTTCCCATAGTTCTCAGTCCACTGAACTTCCACGTTCATTTATTTATTCACACAGCGAACATTTCAAATATCTAAACACCTAATATGCCAAGTGCTGAGCATACAAAGATGAATAAGACTTGAATCCTGTACACAAAGGGCACATGGTCTAGTTGGAGAGTAGTATCAAACACAAGCCAATAATTATAAGATAATGTGGTATGACCCAGAAAACAAAAACAGAAACAAAAACAAAAAACCCCCACAAGTACTGAGGAAGCACAGAGTAAACAACTAAGCATACCTCCATGATATGGGAAATTTACAGAGGCTATATTTGTAGCATGAAGGTGCACAGAGGGGAATATGAACAAGTCTGGGGGTAGATGGGATGCAGGGCGCACATGAAACAGTGGTAAGAAACAGCTGAAAAGGAAACAGGCTGGATTATGAAGAATTTTTATAATATGTTGAGGAACATACAATTCACTGTAGCCACAAGAGTCATCAAAGGCTTATAAATAAGAAGCAATTAAAAAACTTTTGCAGAGGACTGTGGGGAGCAAAAACTGGGAGAACTGTAAGGAGACTACTGCAATATTTTCCATAAGCCATCCTGAGTGCATGAATTTAAGCTGTGCGGATGGAGAGAGAGAATAGATTTCAAAGCTGAACTCCCCGAAAAAAACCTCTTCTGTTGTCATCTCTACGACTTATCTGCTGATGATCGCCAAGTTTGTGGATGTGATCAAGACTTTCTAGACTTGGCTCAAAGATACTTCAAATTCAACTTGTCCAAAATCAAATTTGTTATCTTTGCCTGTCCTCTTCCTCTGATATTCTTAACTCATTGGGGAGTACCACTGTCCATCCAATCATGCAATAAACCTACCACTCATCCTCCACTTCCTCTCTTTTGCTCACTTGCCACATCTGATCACCCACCCACCAAGTCCTGTCAATTTACCCCTTACATTTATCTAATCTGCCCCTTTACTTCATTTCTATTATTAGCATTGCCTTAGCTCAGGTCTTCATCAGATGTTGCATGGACTATTAACAAACAAGACACCTAGTTGTACTTCCTATTTCTTTCCTCCTGCTCAAATTTCTCCTTCACACATCTATTAGATCTTCCAAATTTTCAAGAGAAAATGGAAATCTGGAGTGTTACGTGAATTCTGCTAATATTGAAATGTTGTCAGTGAATTTTGTAAAAATTTAAAACTTGGTTTTATTCCACTAACTTAGAAGATAAAGTCCTTCCTTTCGCAGAACAGTTGAGAGGTCAGGAGTGGGGCGCTGGATCAGGCCAACTTCAGTTCAGATCTTAAATCTGCCATATACTCCTGTAAGATCTGGGACAAGTAACCTAAGCTTTGGGTTATTTATAAAATAGTGATAACCACTTACCCTGCAGGACTGCTGGAAGGTCTAAGTAGGACAATGAATATGAAGACTTGAGACAGTCTCTGATACACAGTAAGTACTCAATAAATAACAGCTGTTTGATCGTGGGAGACAGGGTACTTTGTAATATAGATCCTGCCTACCTCTGGAGCTTAATCTATCACCCTTTCTACCTGTCCTGATACTTTATGTTCTACCTAAAAACTGCTGTCCGTCACTCCCTAGTTCTTTGTGTTATTACTTTTTCTCTTTTCATACCCCAAGTCCCTATTTATCATTTATGATGTGGCACAGTGGCCACCTCCTTTAGGAAGCTTTGCTTAAACTCTCCAGAAGGAGTTAGGCACCCCTCTCCTCTGTCCTCACAGCACCCTGTGCATTTATTTCACTTGTCAATATACTACTACTCCACTTCTTATCTCCCAATTCACTTCCACTCTGTGTCACTACTCTTTTCAGCTACCAATAACCTCCTCACTGTCAAATCTCATACTTGTTAGTCTTCATCTTACCTCTCAGCGGCATGGGCACAGCTGACCACTAACTCCTTCCTTGAAATACTGCTTTCTTGTCCTATATGAATACTACATTCCCCTGGCTTTATTCCCACCTTTGAGGCTATAACCTTTCACTTTTTAAAACTCCCCTATGATCTCCCTTTTCCCTTCTAGCTCTCAACTTCCAAGGTGAACTCATTCAATCCTACACTTGTATTTCTAGCTCAGATCTCCTTGCTGATCTTCAGACTTGTAGGTCTAATTGCTGATTTGACATTTTTACTTACCAGTCTGATCTTTCTCAACTTAATCCATCACCAAGTCCTATCATTTCTATTTCAAAAATGCATCTGGAATTTGCTTGTTCCATCCATTTCCACTGCTTTCACCCTGTTCCAAATCACCATCAGCTCTCAACTATATAAATTCCAACAATCTCCTCACTGGTTTCCCTCTTTTTCTTTTTCTCTTTTTTTTTTAAAGATTTTATTTATTTATTTGACACAGAGAGAAAGAATGAAAGAGAGAGCACAGGCAGAGGGAGAAGCAGGCTCCCCCCTGAGCAAGGAGCCCAACACAGGGCTCAATCCCAGGACCCTAGGATCATGACCTGAGCCAAAGACAGCAGCTTAACCAACTGAGCCACCCAGGTGCCCCTGGTTTCCCTCTTCTTACTTTTGCTCTCCTAAGTCCATACAATAGGTAGAGGAATTAAAAATATAACATAATTCTTCAATTCTACACTTGGGGAGAAAAAATCCTACTGCTTTATTGCCATCTGTAAGACCCTTCAGGAACTGGCTGTAGCTCACCTTCATAACTTCATCCCAGGGCACCCTCTGCCTGTGTTTCCAATTTCCCCAAGTCACCAAGGTCTTGCCTGTTTTAGGTCCTTTGCAAATTCTATTTTGCCTACAATATTATTCCCCCAATTCTGTCATATTCTTCAGCAACCAGTTTAAAAGTAACCTTCCCTGACCATCCTATGTCAAGTAGATTTCCCGCTACGTCTCACTGCCTGTCTGTCTCCTTTATAGTACTTACCATAATTTGTAATTATATATTTGTTTTCAACCTTAATGACCTGTATGTCTGAAGCAGGCAAAAACCAGGCATGTTTTGTTCAACTCTGTATATCCTGCACTTAGCAGAGTGTCAAGTAGATAGTTTCAGATGAATGGAAAATTCACTGCACTTATACTGTAATTTGAAATTATTAATTCATGTCCATCTACCTCCTCCCAAGAAATCAAGCTCTTTTCAAACTGGGATTGTGTCTTAGTCTTTAATTTTTGAACTGTTAGAATCATGCATGCCTCACAGCAGCGTGTAATCCTTATTTATGAAATTGAACAAAATTCAACTCAAAAGATGAGGTAAACAACTAGAGGGGGTGGGGGGAGAGCATAGTGAAAAAGTGGGACTTCTAGGAGGATGGGTGGTGGTGGTATACTATCCATCAAGACAGAGAATACTGCCATGGACAGTAAGCCGCTTTGGGGAAGGGATGATAAAAAGTTCAGTTTTTGACAAGACAAGGAGTGTGCAGAATACAAAAGTGGATTTCCAGTAGATATTTGGAAATAAGGACCTAGAGTTGACAAAGAAGGGAGTCCAAATACGTTTATGATAATTTTAAAGCCTTCTAGGTAATCAACCATTTTGAAAATAGCATGAAAAAAATTTTTAAGGAAAAAACGTGCACATACTTTTTTTTCCATAGACCTCCAGAAATCCACTTGTGATTCCCCAAGGTTATAAATTTCTGATACAGCTGTAAATTGAAATCATGGAGATGGATAATATCAATGAACTGATAGGGAAAAAATGAAAAAAGACCTGGAAGACACTTCACAGCCGTTTGTTATCAGCTGCAAAATGGGAATGACAATTATTTCCCTTAGAGGCTGCTGTAAAGACTAAATGGGAACACTGCAATTTGTGTGACAAAGAATCTGGAATACCACAGGTCCACTGGCACAAATCTTATATAAGACAACACTCATATATTCTATGGTAGTTATCAATGTCCCAGTCTTATCTCAAATAGACTATAAAGAAGAGGCCAGATTGTCCTTTTTGTATCTTTCTAGACCCAAGAAGAGTATTTTCCATATACTAAGTGCTCCACAAAAATCTGCTGAATGAGGAAGCTAAGGCACAAATCCCAGTCATACCCAGCCAGTTTTCTTTTACTAATGAGTCACGCCAATTGTAATTATGTAATCATGAGTACAGTGTACTAAACTTTTCAAGGTAGGGAAAGGGGAAAATTTTAAGGTAAATGAACATTTAAAAAGTATGCTGTCTTGTCCAGTTCATAAATATGATTCTGTATAAGCACTAAAGTGCTAAACTGGAACTCACTTTCTGTTGAATTTGTGTGTTTAATTGGAAATGACATGAAGTTATTTCAGTGGTACCCATATAGGTTTCAATCAGCAAAACAAGTAATTAAAAGCAAAAGAAACAAGAAATACCTTAACAAGCAAGTGTTAAGTATCAAGATTTGGGCAGTTTTGCAGCGTCCAAGCAAAAGACCCTAATTTCGGTACTGAATATTTTCAGCATTTACCTGTAAATTAATTTTTGGCTACACGCCCCCCCCACCCCCCAATTTAAATATGTGGGCGTTTGCTTACTAGGGGAATTCCAGGTTGTGCTTTCAGCTGTTGAGCTTCCCCCAACCCCCCTTATAAAAAGAGTTTCACATATTTGCTCCACTGCTTGGGATCCTTTAACTGGTCCAGCTTTCGCTCCAGGTTGAGCCATCCGCCTAAGAATTCTGGCTCAAGATGAACCTGGGCAGTCGATTCCCAACAACGCCGCTCCACAGCGCAGTGGGGGTAAAAATCACCAGTGAAGAGCCGGCAAGAAGCTGACTGCGAAGAAACGCTCCAGTGGACAAGGTTTCAGGAATCCAAGCCCTGCTTTTAGCAATTTTAAACGTGGATTAACAGGTCACGAGGGATCACTGCCACTAAGGTCCCTCGGGTGCCGTCCTGCGGTGCCTGGACCTTCCGCTTCTTCCACCCGAAGCCTCCTCTTCCGACTCGGACTCCCACTCCGGGTTTCCGCTTTCCTCGCCCTCCGGGCCGCAGCCTGCCCCAGCCCACCCTCGACCCCCGGCCTTGGACAGCGCCTGGGCAAGGTGGTGCTACTCACGTCCTTCTTCACTTCTGTCAGGTCCTCCTCGGTGAGGGACGGCGCGGTGGGCTCCATGGCGGAGGAAGGAGTAAGTGCTTCTTCCGGGTCCGGGAGCTCCGGCAACACCGCCCGGCCAGGCTGGGGACTTGGGCCTGCGGGTGAAGGGGGAGAAAGGCAAGCGGAACGGGTCGAGAGGAAGAAAACTGCCCCTTCGACAACGGAGGGGCGCAGGAATGAAACCGCAGAGCTTCCGGCTCCGCCTCTGGGGCCGAGAGCGCCGCAGACCTAGCCGTCCCAAAGCCAGGTTCCGTGCCGCGTTCCTTCCTCTCCCGGGCACTTAGGCGCAGGCTCCGCCCCCCGACGAACCGGGGCCAGTCTTAGAACCCGCCCCATCTCAGAGAGAGCCAATCGGTGACGGCCCGTGGGCCAAGCCTGTCCCTGCCCCCCGGCCGGATCCTTTCAGGAGTGGCTCCGCCCACAGCCCTCCGGCGGCATTTGCGAGGAGCAGCCGGTAGGCCTCCCAGTCAGGACTCGTTTCCGTGGGTGTGGCCCGAGCTCCAACGCAGGCTGCACACGGGTGGAGGCGGGTCTCAGCCTGTCAGTACATCTGGGTTCTGCCCCTTTTCCCAGACCCTGTCCTACAATTTCCGGGTGCTGCGCTAACTCGCTGACTTGTTAGGCTATTTGCTCGCGTGCAGGTACCAGCGCGTGTACACACGAGGCACACACGCCGCTTAATTACAATATTAAAGAAATTATTGTAAGAAAAACCACCTATAATCCGCTCGTTTTAATACCTAATTTAACGTCTGCATACTTTTTTGGTAACTTTTTCATCTTATTTGTTCATCTGTGTGATGAAGATACGTCTAGCTTACGCCTCTCACAAGGCAGCTGTGAGAATCAAATGATACTATATATGTAAGGTTCTTAGAGGTACTTGGCACACAGTATGAACTCAATTTATTATCTTGTATGACTCAAACATTTATTGAGTCCTTACTAATATGTCCTAGCTATCTTATCCTGGAAGAGTTCTATTTTTATGGGGAGAGACTGATGAACAGACAACTATTTCCAGAATGGTATCTAACTCTTGATAGAGGTGTATACAAAACAGCATGAATAATGAATAATGTGGGTGAGAAATTCAAAACACAGCCTGGGCACAAGACATGTTTGGACAACATGATAAATAAACTGGATGGTATCTGAAGTGTTGACAGAAATGGTAAGAGGAACAAAGACAAACTTGAAAATGCCAACATTTAAAAAAAAAAAAAAACAACTCTACACCCAACGTGAGGCTCAAACTCACAACCGAATATCAAGAGTTCTATGCTCTACCCCCTGAGTAAGCCAGTTGGACACCTCTTGGGAACTCTAACATTTAAAGGAAAGGGAAAGCAAAAGAACCAGAAAAGAACAATGTTGCCAAAGTCACACCAATGTAGTTTTGATCAGGTTGCATCATATGCTTCTAACATTTACATTACATCATATGTCTTTTCCTATGTTGATACACAGTACGAGTCCAGTTTTTTCTGATTGCTTAATCTTCCCTCATCTTGGTATAACCCAATTTACTTAACCATTGTGCTTTCATTTCACAAATATTTACTGAATGCCAACTATGTACCAGACACGGTTCTATGTGCTGAGGAAAGAGCTATGAACAAAATAGATAAAAATTCCTTTCTTTCTGGAGTTTAAATTCTAGCATACATGTGTTTTGGAGCAGGGCCGATAGACATTTGGAAAATGATATGTAAAGTTATTATGTTAGAAGATAATAAATGCTAAGAGAAAATACAAAACAAAGTAGGATGAAGGTATATAGAATCTTAACATTAAAATTTTTTGATTTAAGTATAATTACAGTGTTCTATTAGTTTCAGATGTAGAGTATAATGATTTATCAATTCTGTACATTACTCAGCACTCAGTGCTGGAGTGGTAAATTTAAATCAGGGTGGTTAATGAGGATCTCACAGAGAAGGGGAGATTTAAGTTACCACTTGAAGGAAATGAAGGAATGAGTCATGTGGACATACAGAGAAAAAACATTAGGAGTAGAGGGAACAGCCTACGAAAAATATCCAGTGGGACTGGAAAGGAGCTGAGGTCCTTATGTGCTGCTATAAATGTGTACTCTGACTTTACTCTGAGTCATATGGGTGTACTCTGAGTCAAACGGGAAGCCACTGGAGGGTTCTGAGCAGGGGAGTGACATGATCCGATTTATGATTTGAAAAAGGAACACTTTCACTGTTGTCTTGAGGGGAAAGAAGATGGAAAAGGGGAGATGGGCTGTTTCCAAAACAGCCCGTCTCCCCAAAAAGCCCAGGGAAAAGAGTTAGGGGGCTGTTTGCAAAATCCAGCCCGCAGGATGTGGTGGCTCAGGTCAGGGTTAGTAACAGCGAGGGTGGTGGGAACCTTTGGAAGAGAAGTAGGGACATGATTTCATTTCCTTTCAAAAGGGTGACCCCAGCTGCTGAGAGTAGACTGTGGGTGTAAGGGTGGACGCAGACAGACAGCTGGAGGCTACCCCAGTGATCTAGGGAATGAGGAGGGTGGCGTGACCAGAGTGGGAGCAATGGTGAGCATTTCCCCCCATGGTTACCCTAAGTTATTCCCCATTTGTCATTGTTGTAAACAATTTTGTCTCCCAATTTTTCATCTACGTATTCTCCATCATTTTTTCTTCTGAATTATCATTTCCTTTCCATAAATTCTCAGGAGCAGGAGTACAGAGCCCAGGGAGACATATTTTCCTATATATATCCACAGCTTCTCTCCAAAGTATTGGTCCATTTGCATGTGGAAATGAACTGTTTGGCCACAACCATACAAGGTCTGCTCATGAAGGAGTGGATTCAGCATCCATCAAAGTAAAGTGATTTGAATGATACCAATGTGACACATGAATTGTGATACAACCATTAGGAGATGGTTATTGTTCTATTATTCTATTATTATTTATCTTTTTATTTTTTTTTCTAAAGAGAGAGAGTGCCCATGCACATGTACCTGTGAGTGGAGGAGGGGGAGAGAGAAGTGAGGGTAGAGGGAGAGGGAAGAGGGTAGAGGGTAGAGGGTAGAGGGAGAGAGGGAATCTCAAGCAGGCTCCACACCCAGCACAAGAGTCCAACATGGGGCTCAGTTTCTTTACCCTGAGATCATGACCTGAGCCAAAATCAAGAGTTGGATGTTTAACCCACTAAGCCACCCAGGCACCCCTGTTGTTCTTTTTTAAACAAAACATTTAAAGCACACCAAACTATAATGAAAAATATTGCAAACATCTATATTTACTACCAAGATTTGATGAATATCGCTATTTTGCCACATTGCCTTGTGTTACCACTATTGGTTACCCAATGTTACTGGCAGACATCTCTGATTCTTAAGGCTTCTTTCATGACTCTTGCTATCCATCTGACTTTTTCCTTATTGTTGACATTATCTCATTTCTGACACCTCCAACCTCCTTCTGTCCTCAGTATACAGTTCTTTACTCATTTACACTTAACTAAAAAGTTAAGTGTACGCTATGTGTCAGCAGTGGGAGTTATGGAGAGAGGATCAGAGATTGAGAGGGACTGAGTGAGGAGATTAGGAATTTTTTAAAGCTGAGAGGTTACTCTTTCGCTTTTGAGGCCATGTCTCAAGGTTCCCATGTTGATAGTCTATATCAAAGCAGCCACATCTGAACATCATGTGTCCAATCACAGAGCTGCTTCATGACAGGCCTCGCAGTTCCCAGTCCTGTTTTCTTTCTAGTGCACGGTACTTCCTTCATAAGCAGACACATTTCCCCTTCTCTGCTAAACCACGTGGTCAGACCGTAATTGTAAAGGATTGGGCATCTTGTCGAGAAACAGCCTTGTCCATTCTCTACCTTGCAATAATTTGACCTTTCCCCACCCACCTCCATTCCTGCCTCAAGTTCTAGGTGAACCATCTGTCCCTACCATGAAATACAAGGCATCTGATAAATGTTCCACAAAAGATAGAGTTTAGGTGCTAAAAACACAAGACAGCATGTCATAGTGGCTAAATGTGAAGATGGTTGGCATCTGACAGACTTAGGCTGGTGTATTAGTTTCCTAGAGCTGCTGTAACGAATGACCACAAACTTCAAACAACAGAAATGTATTCTTGCACAGACTTCAAACAACAGAAATGTATTCTCACACAGTGCTAGAGGCTAAAAGTTAAAAACTGGCAGGGCCATGTCCCCTTTGAAGACTCTGGGAAGGACTGTTTCCTTGCGTCTTCATAGCTTCTGGTGGTTGCCAGAAATCCTTGGCATCCCTTGGCTTTGGAAACATGACTCTAATCTCTGCATCCATGTTTACCTGGCCTTCTCCGTTTTCCTACTGTCTCTTTGTCTCCAAGTTTCCCTCTTCTTATAACATCACTAATCATTGGACTTAAGCCCACTCTAAGTATCTTAACTCAAATGCAACTGTAAAGACATTGTTTTCAAATAAGGTCACATTCCCATGTTCCAGGGGACATAGAGTTTGTGAAGACACTATTTAACTCAGTACAGTTGGATTCTAGTTTTGCTAATTATCAGCTATATGACCTGGGAACAACTAATAAGCATTCAATAAAGACAGCTATTATAGGGATGCAGTGGGAGGGAAGAAGAAAGCATTTCTGACGACAACATGAAAGAGTATATTTATATTTTTTTCTAAGATTTTACTGATTTATTCGAGAGAGAGAGAGAGAGAGAGAGACAGAGAGCACAAGCAGGGAGCAGAATGAGAGGGAGAAGCAGGCTCCTCATTGAGCAGAGAGCCTGATGCGGGGCTCAATCCCAGGACCCTGGGATCATGACCTGAACTGAAGGCAGATGTTTAACTGACTGAGCCACCCAGGCACTGTGAAAGAGGTGTATTTAAACTGGACCAGAGGTCTTTAATAGGTGGTACTTGAGCTGCTATTTAATGATATATTTCCAACACTTCCTACCAGATACCAGGTGGCGTGTTGAGCAATGGATTCTATTCCAAGTGATTGTGAATTATGAATTTCCTGTAAATAGTTGGAGGGAAAAAGTGGCCAGTTCTGAGCCAGACACTCCGAGGTTTTCATGACCAGACAAGATGGGTGGAATTCAGACAGTTCCACTCAGGAACTTCGTGAATTTTCCAAGTAATCTGTCATAGGAGTGGCTCCCCATTTTTAGGAAGGTAAGTATGGGCCTGAACACAAACTTGGAGGACATTCACAAGTATACCCCAAGACTAGGACATTGTTGGGGTTGTTGAGGAAACTTGAGGGAAGGGATCAGTCTCTCTGCCTTGCCCTTAGGAGGTTTGTTTGGAAAGTGAAGACTGGAATTTGGTAATAGAGGCTTGCAGGATTATGGGACAAAGTACCTTAAATATAGTGGAGGAGAGGCGCTGTCGTCTATACCAGCTGGGAGATCTTGATGGCGGGGTTAGATCTCCCAGTCATATAAATGCCTGGGAAGAAATAATCCCTAGCGATTTGTTTCAGCCCCTCTGAACCGATCACAATTCCTCTGCTCTTGCAATTTAATACTGACAGCAGAAATTCCAGGTAGGCTTTATTTTACTCATTTCACAGCTGAGAATTCTGAGGTTTAGAAAATATTATTTGCCCAAGGCCACTCCTTTACCAACTAGCAGAATCAGGATTCCAACTCAGCATTGTCTGATTACAAGCCCGTGTACTGAGCTACTAGCACAGACTTAGATAACTGCTTGAGGATGCCCTGTGATTCAGAGGAGCTAAGAACATTCCCTGGAGCAAGGGCAAAGATCTAAGGCCTGTTCAGGTCTGTTCTCTGTGCCTGAAGTAGGAAAAAGAAAAGCTAGGAAACTTATCCTGGGATTGTCCAACTCTCTCAGTGTGAAAGAGAACATCCCAAGATTGGCAGGAAAGAGAGCCCCCCGGTTTTGGTAGACCCCGAATTAATTGCTGCCTTCCAAGAGCATCCTGCCGAGGGATTTCTTAGTCTGTAGCGAGTTTCTACACTTGGACTCTCTCCTCTGGTGAATGAAGAGATGGTGATGGTAACAAAACAGAGCTCAGAGGGCATGGTTCTGTCAGATGGCCCCTTGGAGTATACAGAAGGAATCTTGGAAACAAGAATGCCTGATCCTGCTGAAGATCCATGAGGCATGACGATCCGTGTGCAACAGTGAGGGGAGTTAAATACAGGTCGTAGAAGGAGAAGGAAGGCTGTTCCTGCAAACTCCAAGCGGGCCTCCACCGGAGGCTTAATTTGGGAAGGAATTTTGAAGGCGTAGTTTATAAATGCCCAGAGTTTACTCAGGGTTTCCCAGGGCATTGTGTGAAAAACAGTAATCCAGAAGGCATTTAAACCCAATCAATTTGTGGGTAATCCAACACTGAGAACATAAAATACTTTCAATGCTGGACTCAGGGTTAACAGGAACTCTAATGGGGATCAGTATAGGACAAGCCAAACCAAACTAAACCAAACCAAAGCTGAACTTCTCTGGAGTGGACTGAGTTGAAAAACATGAAGTTTTCTTTCCTGCAAGGTATTCAAGCATATCCCAGATAACTTTCTCTGTGAGGGAATTCACAAACAGGAAGGTAAAAGGCAAGGTGGTTCGTCCCAGTGATTTTTTTAAAAGGATTTTTAAAATTTATTTAACAGAGAGAGACACAGTGAGAGAGCAAACATAAGCAGGGGTGGATGGGAGAGGGAGAAGCAGGCTTCCCACTGAGTAGGGATCCCGACCTGAGCCAACCTGGGATCATGACCTGAGCCAAAGGCAGAAGCTTAATGACTGAACCATCCAGGCACCCCAGCCCCAGTAATTCTGATACTGCTTCTAACCTAAGCCTCAGGTAGACCATGTTCAGACTGCCAGAGCCACGTGGACCTTGGGAATCTTTGCTAAACAGAGGAAGGGGGTTGGCCTGCGGGATAGGAAGTCGTTTTTCTCTTTATCTTACCCCTAATTTTTAAAATTCAATTCCACCAGGATTTTTCCTTGGAAAGAGCTGGTTGTGACAGCACAACAGATCAGATTTACTGTTTTTATTGTTTAATATTCAATCTATTGTTTTTCAGCTAAATTGTAACTTCAGTAAGGACAGAGTTTTATCTACTTTTTCAATGTTGCTTCTATAACTGTGTCTACTATAGAGTAGGTTTTTGAGATGAATGTGTCTCCCGAAAACTCATGTGTTGAAATCCTAATCCTCATCGTGCGTATGAGGAGGTGGGGCCTATGAGAGGGGATTAGGTCATGAGGGGAGAGCCCTCCTGAATGGGATTAGTGCCCTTGTGAAGGAGACCCAGAGAGCTTCCTTGCTCTTCCCGCCACAGGAAGATGTAACAAGAAGTTGGCAGTCTGCCACCTGGAGGAGGGCTCCCACCAGAACTGGACCACGTTGGCACCCTGATCTCAGTCTTACATCTTCTAGAACTGTGAGAAATAAATTTCCAATGTGTTTGTAAGCCAGTTGGCCAATGGTAATCTGTTACAGCCGCCTCCGTGGACTAAGTCAGTAGGTGTTCAATGAATACATGTTGAATGACTGGCTAACTATTCAGTACATATAACATTTCAGTTATGGAGGCACCTGGGTGGTGTAGTCGGTTAAGTACCTGACTCTTGGTTTTGGCTCAGGTCATGATCTCAGGGTCGTGAGATCGAGCCCCGCATCAGACTACACACTCAGTGTGGAGTCTGCTTGAGATTCTCTTTTCCTTTCCCTGCCCCACCCCTGACTTGTGCTCTCTGTCTCTAAAAGAAAGAAACAAATCTCTTAAAAAAGGTTTCAGTTAATCAAGATGAATATGTTCTAGAGACCTTTTGTACAGTTCCTGTGCCTGTAGTTAACAATACTGTATCGTGCACCTAAAATTTTGTTCGGAGTGTAGGTGCCACGTTAAGTGTTCTTACCACAACGGAATGAAAGAAAGTAAAATAATCATTCTTCTGTACGCTGGCACGCTTTTTCCATTATCCCCATCCAGTCCTGCGTGGTTCCTCTCCGGAGCAATTCTCACTTCTGTGACATACCAGGACGCAGCTAAAGGAGAATTCAGTTCTATAACTCGTCCTGACCTTAGCTCTAACCCACTTGCCTCGACCCATTCCTCGCCTGTGCTCCATCCTGACCTCCATCTTGTGGTCTCTGACTCATACCTTGCTGTCTGGTTTTCAGCTTTACTTCACTTGGCCTTGAGTCATTCCTTAACCACTTACTGTTCAAGTTCAGGCAAGTTTCCTAACTGCTATATGCCCGAGGTTTCTCATCCACCCAGGAAAAAAGTTTAAATATGTGAGGAGAGCAGGAATAAAGGCGGAATGTTGGGAAATAGTAACATATAAAGGATAAGAAATAGCAACCACTCATCTCATAGACTGAATGCATGTTACATGCTTAATTCCTCAGATACACCAAGTGGGAAGTAGATGTTAGCAATTAATTGCTTTTGTTATTCTTGAGACTTATTGTCATTAATAAGTCATCCTTCAGATCTGATGCTTGTCAGCACCTTCTTCTTGATGATGACCTTGAGTCCCCTCAGCCACCTTGCTGTTTCTCCCCCAACTATGCTGCCTTGAGGAAACTCAGCCCCTACACTGCCCCTCCAGCTGTTGGTTCTCCCTGAGCGGAACCCACACCGTCTGGACCTACTTTCAGAGCAGAAGCAAAACTTAATCCCATCTTTCTGATTGGACATTGGACATCTACCTTCAGTCATGTCAGGCTGCTGGATGTGAAGATTAACCTGCAGCTCCTGAACGTCTGGGCAATGAACCAGCTTCACATGCCTTAAACTGCTAGGTGTCAGCTTTCCAAACCTCCAAACCCCCACTTGGGATTACCTGGGTTTGGAGGTTTTTATTAGCTTAGCTCTAGCAACCATCGCAATTTCTCAGAATCTTTTGCTGTTTAACTACAGATCATTCCTACAGCAGTGAGAAGCGTGTCAACCATTTTTAAATGGGAAGAGCATTTCACTCTTGTTTTGAAAGAAAAAAAAAAAACTACTCCAGTGTGTTTTTCTAAGTATGATTCTATTGACAAATGAACCTGTGTCTCTGGGTGTATATTTTATCAAGGGATCTTTGGTCAATAGATTACCAATTTCAGAAAGCCTGACTCAGGAAAAAGGCACTGACAGGATTTGATTTGTATGTTGGGGGAATGATCACCCAGGCAGCAACATGGGAGTTGGGGGTAGAGAAGAGTAAGACTAGAGCTCGGGAAGGAGAGCACCTTGAAGGTTGAGGCCCTAAACTCATAAAATGATGCCCGGAGTGGGAGAGAGGATGTGGGTTTGAGAGAACCAGTGGAGTCGCCAGATCCAAATGTAAGCAACACCCCAGCTCTGTTTTTCATAAGAAATCCAATTACACTTGGCATCTTGTGATGCTTACGAATTTACCGACTGTTTGGGGATACTTTAGGTGAAAATCACACATCACCCCACAGTTTTCTCTTATCTTCCAGCCTCTGACTCACATTCTCCAGGCTCCAAAGCCTAAGACCTTTCCTTGGCTGTTCAGAAAGGACATTGTGGTGTCCAACTTCTAAAAACCACCAGTAACAGAGGCCTATGGTTTAATGATGTCTGCCCGTACTGTAATGTGATCTCCAGGATGACACAAGTCCTTTTCTTATTTTCTGATGTATCTAAGGTGCTTATAATAGTACTCAGTTTATCGTGATAAGTAAATGCTTATTGACATGGAGTAAACAAAGAATGTGTTGTTCAATATGTTGAACGTTGCAGAAAAAATTCAAGTAGAATGAGAATGTAGGGAATATCCCTGGCTAGGTTTATTAGGACAGGAGCTCACTGGTGACTTTAGAGAGAGTAATTTCAATAGAGTGTGTTGTGGACGCCAAAATTAAATGTTGCTGTTATCATTTTAAATTCACTTTTTGGAAAAGGTAGTGAAGGCTACCTGGTTTTAGAAGGTAAGGATATAAAGTTGCAGCTTTAAACTAGTCTTCTGTGAGATATTTTGTTCATTTCTAATGTCTGGCTCATGGAAGTGAACATATATTGGCTTATATTTGGTGAAGATGATGGCTTGAGAAAAAAAAAATATGCCAGGAAAAACAGCTAGTTCCATTCTGCTTAAGAGGATTAGAGATGTACAGATAAGCAAGAAGGAATTTTCCATTTTTATTAGGTCAATACAAACCAAAATATTTTGTTAATACATATGGACATTTGGGGGTCAGGTTTCTTCTAAGGATAGTTTAGTGCTTGATGACATAAAATTGTTCTCTCATCCTTGCTCCGTGCCCTGATAGAACAGTTCTCTCTCTCTCTCTCTCTCTCTCTCTCTCTAAGATTTCATTTATTTATTTATTTATTTATTTGACAGAGAGAGAGAGAGAGAGAGAGAGCGAGCGCACAGGCAAGGGGAGAAGCAGGTAGAGGAAGAGGGAGAAGCAGGCTCCCTGCTAAGCAGGGGTCCAACATGGGGCTTGATCCCAGGACCCTGGAATCATGACCTGAGTTGAAGGCAGACATTTAACTGAGTCACCCAGGTGCCCCCTTGATAGAGCTGTTCTACATGTTCAGTGCTGTTTGACATAATTACAAGTCATGCTCTAACTCCTAGAAGCATGCACCTATTCTAGAAAGAAGCACCTCTCCCGGAGGAATTTATAAACAGTGCTTCAGTCAATCTACATCTCAACCTACCATTGTTTTTCTTTCCAAGGTATGGATGGAGGATTCTCTGAAGTCATCCTGACTGAAGAAGCAAACTGAGACTTATTTAACAAGCCATCAGGTGTCCAGTCTTTACCACCCATGCCTACAGAAATTTAAATTTCATTTTAAATATAAAAGTGTGGGGTGCCTGGGTGACTCAGTGGGTTAAAGCCTCTGCCTTCTGCTCAGGTCATGATCTCAGGGTCCTGGGATCGAAACCCAAATTGGGCTCTCTGCTCAGCAGGGAGCCTGTTTCTCTCTCTCCCTCTGCCTGCCTCTCTGCCTACTTGTGATCTCTGTCTGTTAAATGAATAAATAAAATCTTTAAATATAAAATTGTGATACCTGGTACACCCTCCCCTTGGTTTGGGGGCTAAAAACCATCCTCTGGCCTGTCTGAGGGTCTCCGCCACAATCTCGTGTGAGAGCAAATGAATCCTGTGTGTTCTTCTGCCCCAGCCTACATTGTTGCTGGTGACCTTCATGAAATCGCCCCCTGCTGGGCATGGCTATCTCCATGGGTCCTGCCACTGCTACCTTCACTTTGGCCTCAGGGGAGGGGACACTGTTCTGTCCTTTATTCTCAAGGCTCAAGAACAGACAGACCTTTCCCTCAGGTTGTCACAGCATAGAACACACGTTGCTGTAACTTTAAGCAAGTATTTACCCTCTTGTAAAAAGAGCAGAAGGAAAGTTCAAAGTTGAGAACAGCTCCACAGCTAACATGAATGTGGCTACCCTTAGAGCTTAGAGGTTTAGATCTGTCGTGTCTCGGGTTGTGGTCCCCAGAAGCTGACTCAGAGGCACAGATATGGACACAAGTAGTATGTGGTAGGTGACCTCAGACAGCATGTTAAGAACTGCAGAAGTCATTCGGGGAAGGGAAGGAAGTCTAAGTAGGCTTCATCAATATGAAGATTTACTACCGCAGGCTCAGCAACTTCGAGAGACCATATAGCACTGGCCTGGCCAGTCACATGTGGCTGCCGAGCATTTAAAATGTATCTAATCAAAATTGAGCTGTGCTCTAAATGTAAAATACATGTTGGATTTCTAACATACAAAAAAAAAAAGTACCAAAAAAATAAACTATTTCGTTGGCAATTTTTATGTTGATTTTATGTTGATATGATAGTATTTTAGATCTATGGGTTAAACAAAATATTTTATTAAAATTCATTTCACCTGCCTCTTTACTTTTTAAAATATGTCCACAAGAAAATGTAAAATTACATGAGGATTTAATGTGATGATTGCAATGATTGACATTCTATTTCTATTGGACAATGATGGTGTAGGACATGCCTCAGAATTGTCCTGAGTATTGAAGAGATCGGTTATATTTATCCAATTGTTCCAAACCATCCCTGGCTGACACTCCCCGGGGGAGTATTAAGTTCCTGATACTTCTCGCTGCCATGTGCAGAGCAGAGGGTGCTTCCAAGCCACTAGGTAGGGGCCCATAAGACACAGTGGGTGCTGAGATATTCTGTGGGGGTACACTCCCTCATTTCTACCTCATGTAAGAAAGGCCGTCCTAACCAACAAACCCCACCTCCCCAGACAGGAGGGTTTCACTCATGCTCATCCTCAGAATTTCAGTCTGACTCACCCCAGGGAAAAGGAGAAGCTATTTGCTTATTTTCTCCCCTTCACTCAGCTCTAGGTCAGCTTACCCAAAAATGATCAAAAGGACACCCTTTAAGGGAAAAACATACCTTCATTGTTGGCCATGAGGTCTGGCATGATGGTCTTCAAAAAACCAAAGGAAGTAAAGCCTCGTATCAGTACATTTCTCGAGATCTAGTCCCTTAGTCAACTCTGCAGCAGGACCCATGCAGGTCAGCCTGCGCTGTGTAGCACCAAGTCAACTCCAGCTGATTTTCCTGCTTTCCCCTCTGGGTAAGGACCCCTTGTCTGTTGTGTAGCCCTGCAGGAAACCACATGAGCAAGAACACAAAACTTCATAGTAACAAGCATTGTATTATGGGCACAATGCCTAATCCAAATAGAATGGGATAATATTTTCAGGAATCATTTCTGTGTTCTCACTCACCCCTCAACACCCACCATCCTTCCAACTCTGCACTCTGATTTTCTCCACCTGCACCTTGAAGATCTTCCTCCAAGGCCAGAAAACTAGATGAGTCATGCAGTTCTTCTAGGAGAAGGATGTTCCTCTTGAGGCAGAGAATAAAGGAGGCAAATTAGTAACGTTTAAGTTCAAAAGTCACAGGTACCGGTGTGAGACAGAAAGAGCTCTGCCCCCAGACTAAAGATTCCACAAATGGCATTGGGGAGTGGGGGGCTGCGGGAGAGTGGGGGGAGGGGTGGGTGCGCAGAGAGGAAGGACCTCAACGACAGAAAGAGAGAGAGCTCTGCTCCACTGGAACATGGCCCTTGGCCCAGCAGCTCACAAACCCGGAGACCTCCACCAGTCCTACAGACCTAGATTAGGTGTCCTGTTCACCTGTGGTGAGGAAGGCTCATTGGCTACAGTCGCAGTGATGATTAGTTGGGTCTGAAAGCAACGACCTGTGCCCCAGGATTTCCTTCAGCTGCCCCACTTCCAGTAGTTCAGAACATTTCAAATCTCTGGGATCAAAACCTTGATCACCTAGACGGTCTTCATGGGGTCGTACCTGGGGAAGCAGTCCTGTGGAACCAAACAGAACTAGCCCCAAACCTCTTCACAAGCCAGGGCAGTGGTGGACACACACCTTCATACACCTGGGCTCACTAGCCAGCAAGCCATTTCAATGAGTCAGAAGTAGTCAGTGAGAGAGGCATAAGGCTGTGTGAGCTGGCCTCCTAATTACCCATAGAAGAGTATGTTTTGGGGGTGCCTGGGTGGCTCAGTGGGTTAAGCCTCTGCCTTCAGCTCAGGGTCCTGGATCGAGCCCTGCATCAGGCTCTCTGCTTGGCAGGGAGCCTGCTCCCCGCCCCCCACCTCTGCCTACTTGTGCTGTCTGTCAAATAAATAAATAAAATCTTAGGAAAAAAAAAAGAAGAGTGTGTTTTGGGTGCATTCAGGATACACTATCTTGCTCTTTTGAGGGGGTTGGACTCAGTGGATACATTCCAAGAGTTATTTTCTCAGGCCCAGAATCAATGAAAGAGGAAGATGGAAAGTTGCCCACAGGAATTCTGTCATATTTAGCTTCTTTAGGCTAATTGAGGGCGGTAAACATTTCTATCACTGACTCATGATGGCTGCTTCAGATCCATAAACCCTGGAACAAGTGTTTCATGCCCTAGTGACCCAACACACATTTCACAGGGCGGCCTTTTCTATTTTATGCTCCCAGTGTTGGGTGATGACAGGTGAATGACAGAGAAAACAAATGGAAAATATCTGGATATTTGAAAAGAAATGACGATAACATTCTTAGATGTTGTCAGTCTGGAGTACATACACCACCTCTTGGCTAAGGTAAAGATGGTAAATGTCCTCTGGGGTGATTCTCAGCCACATAGTCCGTTCTCTGAACCCCACTGGCTGCCACGCCCCTACAAAGTGATCCCAGCCCACAGCTGATGAGAAGGGTTGTGGACACTTGACCCAAGCTGGTGCCATCACATTCTCGCCTTGGAACCGGGAACTGGGTGCGTGGGACTGCCGAGCAGCCATATTTGGCTCCTGTGAGAGGTCGGCCGTGAGAGAAGGAAGCGGACATGCAGAACCATGGAGAGATGACTGTGTAGCGGGCCAAGCAGTGACGTTGCAGACTCTGGCTCCTGGCTTTCCAGGGCTGACTCCAGGCCCTTCTGAGGCCTCACTGTGCCACCTCTTCATGGGTGCCCTGAGCTATCTAAACTGCCTGTGGGAGTCTGTGCAAACCGTGATCCCATTTTCTGAAGCACGGCGGGTCCCTTACCGCACAGGGGCAGTGTGGCTGGAACCCTCTCCAGGACGGCTCCGAATCTCTGGTCTGCCACATTCCTTAGAGCATTTTCCCCCTGCATCTTGAAGGATACATGGCTTGACACATTTCTCATTTCCCTCACCTGTCCTCCCACCCAAATGTTTTCTGGACCCTGCTGCCCACACTGAAGAGCCAGGGGGACAGGTCAGCAAAGGGCAGAAGAACAGTTTCCTTTTTCTCCCTGGAAGTTCTCATTGCTCTACATTTTAAAAAAGTTGATTGAGGAGTGCCTGGGTGGCTCAGTCGTTAAGTGTCTGCCTGCCAGGGACCTGGGATCGAGCCCTGCATTGGGCTCCCTGCTTGGCGGGAAGCCTGCTTCTCCCTCTCCTTCTGCCCCTGCTTGTGTTCCCTCTCTCAGTGTGTGTGTGTGTGTCTCTCTCTCTATCAAATAAATAAATAAATAAATAAAAATCTTCAAAAAATTAAAAAAAGAAAGTTGATTGAATGGGGCATGGGGGGACGAGGAGACACACCTTTCCTTCCTCCCTCTCTTTCTTCATTTATTCATTCCATTGAAACTCTCTAGGTACTTACCACATGTCAGGCACTATTTAAGATACTATAGCGAAGGTACCTTCTGGCGCTTACATTGTAATGGTTGGAGACAGACAATCACTAAATCTGCAGCTAAAATAATTTCAGATAGCAAAGAGTCAGAAATAGATAAAACAGGGAAGGAAGATAGAAGATGACTGTGTGTGTGTGTGTGTGTGTGTGTGTGTGTGTGTGTGTGTGTTCATGTGTGTCCATTCGGTGATTCCTTCAGGAAGGATGCAGACACTCTGAGGGGATGACCCTGAGCGGACATGGGAGTGACAGAAGGGAAGGAGCTGGCCATGAGAAAGTGTAGTGTGGGGACAGCTTTCTGGAGAGGGGTACTACCATATGCATGGGTGTTACGGACTCCGGCCTCTCTTGAGCTCCTCACTTCTTTCTTTTCCTTTCCCTTTCCTCAAATAGTAACTGAGGTTCCCCCCCACTAGGAGTCAGGAGCTAGCTGGAGGAGATCCAAAAAATAAGACAAGGTTTTGCCTTGGCGGATTCACAGCGTAGGTAAGGAGAAAGATAGAGGAGCAAGTCATGAAAATACAGATGGTGGGTACACGGCTGGAGGAAGTATAAAGGGTTATTGGGAAGATAATGGAAGCCCAAGGGAAGAGGCAACTACATGCCAAGTCCCCTTAGACACCCGCCCAGCTGTTGCAGTCCCGAAGGAGGAGGCTCTGACCTCAGAAAGTTCAATTCCTTTCCAGCATATTGCACTTTATCTTAGATACCTTTGAAACAGAGTGGGAAGCTGAATGGAACAGTCCAGCAAAGCATGCACACTAAACATACGGAAGCCCAGAAGAAAATCGGAATTGATTCAGTTTGCTGAAAACACAGGAAAGGGGGCTTTTATTTGCAGGACTAGGAAGCTGACATGAAAACACGCACACACACAATGCTCAGAGGAGGACAGAGGAGAAAGGAGGAATTGGCAGTCGTCCCTGAAAATGTGTAATCCAAGAATGAAAGTTTTACAGAACAAGGGAAAAGCCATAACACAACATGGGGTCAGAGTGAACTCTTTGGTACTTGTGTAACAGATGAGGCGTTTAAAGGAAACTGTGTATTTACTTAATGGTATGACTCATTTGAATGGAACAGACTTAAACAAAAAAACCTCTCAATGATTAGGGTTTCCATTTATTGTTTTTGTGGGTTCATGTAACACGAAAGACACTAGACTCCAAAAATGTGGAAACCGCCAACAGAATGTGCCTATGTAAGGACAAAAGAGGGACAGGTTGTATCATTTGAACGGTTTAAGAGGAAACGCTAACTCGGGCCACTCTGTCATGCGAGCCTTTAGACTGCAGCTGGCGGTGAGTAGGTGTTGGGTGTTAGGTAAACGGAAGAAGTGACTGCAGTGGTGGGAGGTGTGAATGCCAGAACACAACTGGGGTTTGTGGTAAACACCAAAAGGAGCATGCAATGGAGGTGTGTTATTTACTGTGTCAGGAGAGAATAGACCATAGATCTATCATAGATCTTTCCTTCAAGATGTCCCTCTTGAAGGAAATTGCCATTCCGTAAACATTTGCCTCAACGAGACTTTGAGAGCAAAGAATCGTCCTTGGCTAGGATTAATCTAGGGCAGAGTTCCTTCTACTTGGTGGACTTGGGAAGAAAACAGGGAGCTTGGCGCAGTGCCTCACTTTTTCCCGTTGGGAGCAGGTTCCTCTGTTGTGAGCACGTGCTTGGCTCAGCTCTTCCAGACGGGCTCGGTTCCACTCCCTGGCGGGGGAGGCTCGCTCTGGGCCAGCACTCCTTTAACAGGCTCCAGCCTAAAGGTGAGGTTCCATTTGCCAACCAATACAAGTTAGATTTTCCAACCTAACCTATATCAGGAAAAAAAAAAAAAAGAGAGACATTTTTGGTCTCTAACTATTTGGTCTTTTGCCTTACTTCTCAATGGGTTGAGAGCTCAGGCTGGGAAGGAAAACATTGTTACTGAGCCCCCAACGGGGTCCTTCAGGGAACCTCAAAGGGTCCTCTGGAGCTGCTGTATTTGACACTCAGCCAGAAGCCTGAGCACCTGGCAATTTGGAGAGAGACAAGTCTTATATGTTAGCACAAAGGAAACATTGTAGTTTCTGATCCAAGCTTCAAATCAGAGGTCACAAGGACTGACACTCAGCTGAGCGCTGGGAGTGAGTTTGGAGTTGAGCCCCTTCTCACCTGAGCAAGGCTATGTAGCCAGCTGCAGGGTGGTGAGAATTCTTTCTCCAGAGAGCCTTGTCTCCATCTCAGCTATGCTGGGAGGCCAGCTGGGTTTTCAAAATGTCACTAAATTCCCTTAGGAACTGGAATGTGTGCAGAAACCAGAACTAAAAAACAACAAAAAAACCAAAGACCTAAAACTAAACAAACATCCCCTTCCTCCCCAAAATAAAACCGGCCCTTTTAACGGATGGTACGTGACACATAGAGAGGAGTTCCTGCCCAAAAAAAATAAAAACAATGAAACATATGTTCTGTACAGCACCTTACAGTTAACAAAGCACTGTTAGGCACATCTACTTTGATGTACTTAACAACCTCATTGTATTAATATGATCTTCATTTACAGGAAAGGATGACAGGAGGAAGAAGAATGGAAAAAATAAAGGGGCTGGAGAGATGGAGGTAGCAGGTGAATCAGACCTGGGTCAGGGAGGGGAGATGCCCAGGACACGCCCCCATGTGCTCCCCACCCCCCAACAAGTGTGCTTGGCTATGTACCTCACAGTTATGTTTGGTGGTCTCAGAGGTATCTGCCATGTTGAAAGCTCATAAAGGTGTGAGATTATTGTCTTTTATATCTCCAACTGCTTCAGCTTCCAAGAATCACTTCCACTCCTGAGTGAGGCAACACACTCCACAGAGCAGATCACGTGACCCAGGGCTCAGGTCTTGGGCCTTGAAAGTCCTGCTATGCTGGTGCTGGGGCATCTCTTTGAATCTGGGTGGGCACACCAGGGCTAGATTTTTTTCCTTGTATGTCTTTTTGGGGTTTTCTGGGGCAGGCCAGACAAGGGTGGAAGAAAAGTTCCATTTATTGAGCATCTTCAATGTCTTACAAATGCACAGAATAGGAACATACATAATAAAATTCTCCTAATGACCTATGTGGGAGGTGTAATGCCATTTTATAAAAGAAGCATTTGAGCCTTTGGGAGGCTGAATGACTTGTGCAATCCAACTCTGGTGTCAGATAACACCTGAAATATCTAGGAGGCGCTGGGGAAACATTAGGATTAATGAAAGGAATTAGCAAAAGGAAAAGGAGAATACTTGCCGAAGACAGGGATAAAACAGGTAGAGAGAGACTCATATGGTGCAGACTCATAGAACGGGATGATTTACTTTGAAATACTGGGAACAACGTTATATGAAGTTTTGCCAATAATTAATTGGGTTTACAGCAACTCAGTGAAGAGGAGTCTGTCTGAGAAGAAAGTTGCTCAAGAGGGATGTAGCGATCCGAAGGGGCACGTGCACCTGAATGTTTATAGCAGCAATGTCCACAATAGCCAAACTATGGAAGGAGCTTAGATGTCCATCGACAGATGAAAGGATAAAGAAGATGTGGTTTATATATACAACAGAATATTATGCAGCCATCAAAACCCCAAAATCTTGCCATTTGCAACGATGTGTATGGAACTAGAGAGTATTATGCTAATCGAAATAAGTCAATCAGAGAAAGACAACTATCATATGATCTCACTGATGTGAGGAATTTGAGAAACAAGACAGAGGATCATAGGGGAAGGGAGGGAAAAATGAAACAAAATGAAACCAGAAAGGGATACAAACCATAAGAGACTCTTAATCTCAGGAAACAAACTGAGGGCTGCTGGAGTGGAGCGGGGGGTGGGAGAGATCGGGTGGCTGGGTGATGGACATTGGGGAGGGTATGTACTATGGTGAGCACTGTGAAATGTGTGAGACTGATGATTCACAGATCTGTACCCTTGAAACAAATAACACATTATATGTTAATAAAAAAAATTAAAAGAAATGGCTAGTTAAGTGCCTGGAAAACAGAAAGCATTCAATAACTATATCAACTTTTATTGTCTCAACAGAGGAGGAAACTGGGTCTTACTGAAAGCAACTGCTTTGCAAGGGTTGACTCCAGAATTTTAACTATCGGAGGGACTTAGGGTAGTGACCTGGTTTGGAATGCTGCGGGGACTGATAAGGGATTTGTCTTAAAGCTGTGTTTGTATAAAAAGCACACCGTGTTAACTTAGCTCATATACACCAACAACAACAACAACAAAAATGCAACATTTTCCTATACGCTTATAATCACATAAGATGGAGACTATTTCAACTGTTCATGACAACAATGGTTATGGTCTTCATCTGGAACAGCTTGAGGCCTGATGGAGATCGTGGGTGGCTAAGCGACCTTTTGGTGTCACCACTATAATGGCCCAAGCCAGCAGATGATGGAGCTTCCATCGGAGGGCAGTTCTGATTCCAGAGCTCACCTCTTCACTACCATCCCATCGTACCTCTGTGAGTGGCCGGAAGTGACGACTAACTGGTGGTTTGGTTTTCCTTGAGCCCGACCTCCCTGAGGAGCTGGGAATTGACAAGGTCTCATACTTCTGTGACTCTCTGGGACCCCTGCCACGGTTTTCCACAAATAAAACTAAGACACAGAAGCCCCAAAGATAGAGTTCTCTTTCTTGCTTTTCCTGAACAGCAGAGACTTCCAGAAAGGAAGATGAACTTAGACTGGATCTCTTCATCCTTTTCGAAATTCTTCTGGAAACCTATCTCACAGCGTTAGGGCAACTCTCCTGTAGCTCAGCAGGCTCCTGGGCTGTGAGTGGCTCCATTTAATCAGGATTTTCCTTCTCCCCTGGAAGGGCCCACAGTGCTGTTGCAGGCTGCTCACGGACAGCACTAACTGTAGTCTTCCTAGCTTTCCCCGAAGGGGCCCGATGGCACTCTGATGGTTTCTCCTCGCTGTGGTGACAGCATGGAAAGCTGGGATTTTGCAAACAAAGGCTTCTGAAATCTGAAGTGAATGGAAAAGACACCAATTCGCTAAAGCCTGTTCTCAGACACTGATGAAAAGTGAGAGTGGTTTTCAGTCAGCTCCAAGGGAAACGTAAGGCCAGCCCCATCTCTAAGAAGGGAATCACTCAGTGGTCCCTGGGTCACCAAACCATTTATTGAGCACCTTCTGTGTGTCAAACACCATGTTAAGCACTGGGAACGTGATGACATGCACAGCCCCGAACTAAGAGCTTACCTCCCTCTAGAGAGGGCACAGCTCTGTAATGAGACGAGTACTGTATATTCTTTATACTGCATCCAAATCTGTGAATTTGTTCATTTATCTATTTTTAGACTTTTCAAACATCCTGAGCACTTACTGTGTCAGATGCTGGGGGTATGATGCTGGAAAAGGCTGTTTCTGTCCTTAGCCTCTACTGTCTTGGGTGAGAACAGCCTGGACACAACCAACCAAAAAGTGGTGTGCCAAGGGGTTCTTGCCAAGTGGGATGGATCACTTTATGTGTGAACTTGACTGTGCTGCCATGGGGTGCCCAGATATTTGGTTGAAAATTATTTCAGGGTGTCTGTGAGGATGTTTCTGGGTGAGATTAACATTCGAATCATGGACCGAGTTAGGGAGGTTGCTCTTCCCAGTGTGGGTGGACCTGCTGGGGGCCCAAGAAGAATAACAAAGCTAAGAGAGAATTTTCTCTCTCTCCGCCTCTTTGGTCTGGGACACCAGTCTTCTCCTGGCTTTAGGTTTGGACGCAGGAACTCGCACCATCCAGGGTCATGGTTCTCAGGCCCTCAGCCTTGAACTGGAACTGTATCACTGGCGCTCTTGAGTCTCCAGCTTACTGGCTGCAGATCGTGAGTTCTTAGGCTCTAAAATCTCATGAACCAATTCCTTGTAGTAACTCTATCCGCCTACCCACCTCTCTGACCTATTCATTCTGCTTCTCTGGAGAGCCCAGGCTGTACATGAAGCCAGATGGGAGGCCAGTGGGGAGACATTGAGAAATCATGTGTATTGGACACACTGCCTTTGCAGGCTCCTCCTGCTTCTGAAGCCTGGGGCAAGGGGGACTGAGCCAGACTGCAGAGAGGTCTGGGCAACCCCCCTCCTCTCTTCTTGTGCCCTTCCTGTCTCCCGTTCTTCCTCCCCCTTCTCTCCACTCTTTGACTCCTCTTCCTTTCTCTATTTCTTGCCTTCCCCAATACTCCTGATTCTCAGCATCCCTAGGTTCTTCTCTTTTCCTTGAAACACCTGTTATCAGGGATGGACTGGATGGACATATTTCACTTGAAGATGGGAAAAACGACTAAGAATTAAACTGTTCCCGCTCTCACCCCTACCCCAGGGTTGGTGATTTTTTTTTTTTTTTTCCAGCAAGGGAACAAAGCTTAGCTAGCCCTGGTGCTCCACTGGAGGAGATGCAGGTGTGGGACCAAGAGTGAGTGACAGGCGGTGTTGTCCCTTGTCCCCTGAAGGCCACGTCTGCATGGATCTTCAAACCTCCGTCGGGACTTTGCACTTCTGGTTTCAGCCACGGTGGGAGAGTCCAGGCCTGGAATCTGCCCGGGTCCACAGCCAGATCCCCCCGGGCGCGTACCACGAAAGCCATCAGGTCAGCAATACAGCTTTCTTCTTCCCACTTCTTGCCTAAGGGCCACATGAGAAAATAAGCATGGCCACCTGGGGGCGCTGTTACTCCACACTTCCTCTATAAAAACTGCTGTCTGCAACCAAGGATGCCCAGGTTCCCTTTGTTTTGGAGGCTCAACCAAGAGATGCCTCTGGGAGAGAGGGGCAATATATACTCCCAGATCCAGGCTAATATGCAAAAGCAGAAGTAGGAAAGCTTCACACATTCTGGAAATGCCTTGATGTGTAACAATTTGGAAATCGTTAGAGTGTGCTAGTTTCCCACGTGCAGCACGGAACAATGATGAAGAGCGTGGGCTCTGCTGTTCAAACGGCGTCAGGGTTTGAGCCCTGGTGCCACATCCACCAGCTGCGTGACTTTGTCCAGTGACTAAGTCTCTCAGGGCCTCGGTTTTGCCATCTGCCTTATAAGGCAGTCATGATAAGGAACATAGCACTTCTTGGCACCACGCCAGGTACACAGAGCTTTACAAAAAAGCTCTTATCATTAGATACTATTTGCAAAATGTAAAAAGGAGATCAAGAGGGCATCGGCAGCTTGCAAGCCAGATGAAACGTGGCTGGGGTCCAAGGCTGCATAATTGGATGAAAAAGCTCAGGTTATTTGGACTGCAGGATTGGCCAGGTCAGCCAAGTAAAGAAAATGCCACCAGAAGGGGTCACTTGATTTCTCCCTCCTTCTGTCTGAAAATGGTGCGCAGCTGCTGCATTCATAGGCTCACCTGGCCAAGAACCAGATGCTTTCAATATTGTTCTCACCCTCACCACTTTGAGCAAATGTCTTTCTTGTCTCCCTTTTGCCTATTCAGACTGCTGCTCACCGCGGCTCTGGAGAGCATAGCGATGGCCAGGCTATAATGAGGGGTTTGGGAACTTGAGAGGAAAGGAATGATTACCAGTTAGCACAGTATTATACACACCATGTGGACTTCATGGTTGATGCAGCGAGGAACTTGGTATGTGTGGTAATTATGCAACACTTGAGCTGAATTTTAGGAAAACATATAAAAGAAATGTTATTTCCTCTTTTGAAAAGGCTGTGATGGTAAGAAGCATTGCACAAGCAACTATTATGCAGAGTTATTTCAAGGGTGAAATGGATGAATTTGTCAATGACGGAAGAAAAGGAAATCTAATTGGAGGCTAAGGTACTTTTAGAAATAGCAGCCTATGAGTTCTGCACTGACAGGTGCAGGTGGAAAAGCTGATTGGTCCCATTCAGGAATATAATGGGCTGCATTTGTATAAAACAGCATAGGGTACCAAGTATTTTCACATAAACTCTCTCATTTGAAGTTCGCAACCACCCTTTGAGATATGAAGAGGACAAAGTACTATTACCATTATTTTTAAAAAGTTTTATTAACATGAGATTCATATACCAAACAATTCACCCATTTAAGATGTACAAGTCAGGGGTTTTAAGCATATTCACAGATATATGCAGCCACTGCCACAATTGCTTTTAGAACATTTTTTGTTCTGTGAAAAAGAAACCTCCTATTCCTAAGTTGTCACTCCCTTTATTCCCCCCTCCCCTGAGCAACCAGTAATTTCCTGTCTCTACTGATATGCCTATTATGGAATTTCACATACATGGAATCAAACAATATGGGGTCTTTGGTGACCGGCTTCTTTACCTCTGCATAATGTTTTCAACATTCCTTCATGTTGTAGCATGTATCAATACTCCATTCTTTTTTATGATTCAGTAATACTCCACTGGGTGGTGCTAAGCCATTTTGTTCATCTACTCATCTTTTGGTGTATGTTGGGGCTGTTCCTACCCTCTGGTTATTTTGGATAACGCTGCAGCAAGTGTTCACGTACTGGTTTTTGCATGGACATAGGCAATCATTTCTCGAGTATATAGCCAGGAGGGGAACCGCTGGGTCATGTGGTAACTGAATGTGGACATGTTAAGGAACTGCGGGGTTGTTTCCCAAAGTGGCTGCATTTTACATTCCCAAGAGCAGTGTATAGGGTTCTGATTCTCCACATCCTTGCCAATACTTTTATTATCTTTTTGATTCTTCTCGTTCTACTGGGTATGAAGTGGTATCTCCTTGTGATGTTGATTTGCATTAGAGATGTTGATCTCTGATACTTAATGGTGTTTCATAGGTTTATCGGTCATCAGTGTAGTTTCTCTAGAGAAATGCCTCTTCAGATCCTCTCACCATGTTAAAATTGGGTTGTCTTTATTATTATTATTATTGAGTTATAAGAGTTCTTTATTCAAAATGTAATACTTTATCAGATACATGATTTGCATATACTTACTCCCATTTGGTGAATTATCTTTTAATTTTCTTGATGGTATCCTTTGAAACACAAAGTTTTCAGTTCTGAGGAAGTCCAATTTGTCTCTCTTTTGTTTTTCTTTTATTGCTTATGCTTTTGGGGTCATATCTAAGAATCTATTGCTTAATTCAAGGCCATGAAGATTTGCTCCTATGTTTTCTTCTAAGACTTTTTTTTTTTTTGCTTACATTTAGATATCTGACCTGTTTTGAGTCACTTTTTAAATTAATTATTTTTTAAAGGATTTTATTTATTTATTTGAAAGAGAGAGAGAGTGAGCCGGAGGGAGAGGGAGAAAGAATCTGAAGCAGACTCCAAGCTGAGCTCAGATCTGGATGCAGAGTTCAGTCCCAGGACTGTGAGATCATGAGCAGAGCTGAAACCAAGAATCATTGGATGCTTAACTAACTGAGCCACCCAGGCACCCCAATGAGTTAATTTTTTTAAAAAGATTTTATTTATTTATTTGAGAGAGAGAGAGAGAGGGCATGATTGAGGGAGGGGCAGAGGGAGATGGACAAGCAGACTCCCTGCTGAGCAGGAACCCAGATGTGGGGCTCGATCCCAAGATCCTGGGATCATGACCTGAGCCAAAGGCAGACACTTAACCGACTGAGCCACCCAGGCACCCCTTAAGTTAATTTTTGTAAATGGTGTGAGGGAAGAGTCTGACTTCATTCTTTTAAGGTGGGTGTCCAGTTTTCCCAGCATTGTTGAGGAAACTATCCTTTCTCTCCCTTAAATATTCTTTCACACCCTAGCTAAAAATCAGCTGACTATAAAAACATAGACTTATTTCTAGACTCTAAATTCTATTGACCTATATGTCTATCCTTATGCCAGTACCACACTATTTTAATTATTTAATTATTATTATTATAATATTAATTAATTATGCTTTTAAATTTCACCATTGGGAAGTGTGAGTCCTCCAACTTTCTCTTTTTCAGTATTTTGGTTATTGGGGGCTCCTTGTAATTCCATATGAATTTTAGAATCAGTTCATCAATTTCTACAAAGAAGTCAGCTGGGATTCTAATAAGTTTTGCCTTGAATCTGTAGGTCAATTTGGGAAGTATCACTATTTTAATACTGTTATGTTTTCTAATCAATGAACATGAGAGATTTTTCCATTTATTTAGTTCTTCTCTAATTTCTTTCAACAATGTTTTGTCATTTTCAGAGCATAAGTTTTGTACTTCTATTAAATTTATTCCTAAGTATTTAATTCTTTCTGATGTTATGATAAGTGGAATTGTTTTTCTTAATTTCACTTTCAGATTGTTCATTGCAAGTATATAGAAATGCGGTTATTATTTTTTATATTGGTCTTATATCCTAAAATCTTGCTGAACTCTTTTTATTAGGTCTAATCATTTTTAGTGGGTTCCTCAGGATTTTGTATATATAAGATCATGTTATCTGTTAACAGGGCGAATTTTACTTCTTCCTTTTCCAAGCTGGCTGCCTGAAGTTTAGCCCAATTGACCAGTCTTCTCCCAGTTGCTTTTCATTACAAGCTTCACGGTTTTTGAGAGTACCTTTAGACTTGAACTTCTTTACACTGTGTTGCAAATGAAGTCAGTACTTTGATGAGGAATTTGAAGCTCTTGGTTCTGTAGCCTGCTTCTTCCCCTGGGCAAAATCTCTGAGGCTTGGCTCTGTAGCTGGCAGCGGCAGAAATTGTGAGCTCCTCTCTAAAGTGACGTCTTTGCTTTAGCTGGTGAGTGTTAGTTGAAGGGGAGGCTGTAGCCTCAGGTCCTTTTGGCTTGCCTCTCCTGGCTAGCTAGGGGAAAGGTGTTCAGGGCTTCAAATTCTTCTTGGTGCAGAGCTCAAGGTGTCTCAAAGAGCCTCTGCCCATACAACTGGGGCTGGGTGAAAGAATGGAACCCCACTTGAACCCCACTTCCTAGACACACTTGCCAGAATTTAGTCACAAAAGCAAGTGGCTGGGGGCAGGATGAACAATGGAGGTCTCTCCTCTTACCTGTGGAGAGAAAGGGCTCTGTGTTCTTAGCTCTCTGTCTGGAGTGGAGGTCTCTCTCACTGAGCTGGGAAGGGAGGAAGACGGGTGCAAATACTGCAGATTCTCACTGATCTTAACAAGTTTAAAAGATTTTCTTGACTCTTTCTTCACTTGATGCATGCACATACAACCATTTCCAGGGGCTCTAAGTGTTTCTTTAAAAAAAAAAAAAATCTTCTGTGTCAACTATACTTAAAAAAAATATCGAGTATACAGATTGGGAACTGTAGTTAAAAATACTGTATACTTGGGCGCCTGGGTGGCTCAGTGGGTTAAGCCGCTGCCTTCGGCTCAGGTCATGATCTCAGGGTCCTGGGATGGAGTCCCGCATCGGGCTCTCTGCTCAGCAGGGAGCCTGCTTCCCTTCCTCTCTCTCTGCCTGCCTCTCTGCCTACTTGTGATCTCTGTCTGTCAAATAAATAAATAAAATCTTAAAAAAAAATACTGTATACTTGATACTTGCTAAAAGAGTTGACGTTGAGTAGTTCACTAAAAAATATTATCTATATAAAGGTAATTGATGTGTCAATTAACTTGACTGTGGGAATCATTTCATAATGTATGTATGTATATCTAATTACCATGCTGTACAGTGTAAATGTGTTAAAATTTTGGCACTTATACCTGAATAAACCTGGAAAAAAATGACTCATAAAAAAAAAGTTAATCAGTGTTGCTGGGGAGTCAATCATAGATCTCTTCCTGTGATCATGCAAGAAGTGGAGCTCCTATTGTTATTTACTAGATGAGAACCACGTTCATATAGAGCCTGGCAGGGGTTGGGAGGAGCAGAGTGGGAAGGAAATCCCCTGGGATCAGAACACCACAAACACCTAACCATAGAATTGCAGGGTGGTGAAGGACATTAGATGTTATCTAGGTCAGATTTTACTGCCCAGATCAATCTCTCCACAGCCACTCTTGCTTTTGAGTCTCTGCTCAAAAAAACACTCTTCCTTGAGTCTCTGCTTGTACACCTCCAGGAATGGAGAACTAACTGGATGAGTGTAGACTGAATATTATTCCTATGAACAACATAACCATGTAAAACCAAACACAGCTTGTGCCTAGCGGGACTGGCTATGTGCACAAACAAAAGGGGAAACAGAGGAAGTAGGTTCTGTGGAATCCTAAACAACTTTCTGTCACCAGTAGGTCATAAGCATGCTGTAAAAAAGCACCTAGCTGTTTCTGAACACCAGGTGCCTAAGAGATTGTTCTAATTTTGGAATTAACATAGTGCTTACTAAAGAAGTCCAGGACTCATGGGTCTGGAACGCGATGTTCACCCTCCGGCAGCACCGGCTCATGTCCTACTGCTGATTCTGCTCCAATCATTTTCTGAAATTCAGAGAGGGAGAACCAGACCATGGAACTGGCATGTGTCTAAAGAATTTGCCAAGAAATATGATTTACATGCCAACCTGGAGGGACAGATTTGGTGATGGCCGCTCCCTGAAGGGCCAAGAGCTCCTTTTCATAGTGGCATTGTGCTGATTACCTTCCTCCTTCTCCAGCTCCCTTCTCTGCCCTTCTCTGGCAGCTCTGTGGCTCAGGAAGCTCACCTCTGAAGAAGGCATTGCTGGGCCCCCCAACTAGCCATCCGGCCATTGTGGTCAGTCAATGGGGAGCTCCAGCCGATCTAAGAGTGGGAAGAGAGAGGCTGAGCTATGTTTCCCTGCTCTGGAACATGGTCTCTGGCTGGAGCTGTGGTCCTTCTTTTTCTGTTTCAGAGCATGATTTCCTATCCTTGTCCTGTTGAGCCTAGGGGTGTTGCTGACAGCAGGTTTCTGGGTGTCACCACCCCTTGTTTGCACCCTGAACATGCATATCTTTGACACATACCATCATTAAAATCTCTTTATTTGATCTAAGGGGGGGGGGTGAATTCTATTTCTTATCAAATAAACTCCTTGTTACCATCTTTTCAGGATCACAATGTTCCTTCGGTCTCCCCCGATTATAAGCAAGCCTAGAAAGGAAGTAAGCCCCATGTTGCTGTCCTAGCATTAACTCTAGGGGCTCCCATATGCTCACATGGGTCCCACGTAAACAGAACAGATGATTTCGTTCATATCCTGCCCTGGAATTTTAAGCCTCTTCTGGATCCATGAATCTGTTTATTCCGTAAGCTCTTTCCAGAGGTAGAAGAGGTAACATTTCTCATAGCTTGGCTGTTGCTGAGAATCAGAATTTGTTTGGTCCCTGAACTTTTTCTGCCTCAATGTGAAATATCTAGTCTTTGTACCCTTGAGGGATAGTGGGAAATTTCAACACATAGCACATGGTTTCCTAATTTAATTTGGAGCTGTTGTCCTCTGAGTTCTGTCCCAGAGTCCTTCCTACCTAATCAATAAGTTCCTTGTCCATGGACAGGAACTTAAAAAAAAAATTATTTTAAAAGTTTAACTGGAGGAAAAAAGCAAGCTACCTTCTTAGGTCTGTGTTAATTCACTCAAAGCCTTTCATTGTATTTATAGCCAAATGACTAAACTTTCTATTTATAAACAGAGGGGGGCTTCCCAAGACCTAGAGACCCATCATTACTTGTAGGCATTCATGTCACAAGCCAGCCCAAGCTATATTTTACCAAGAGGTTAGCTGGCATACTGGTTTGAATCTTTTACTTATTTATAGTGACAGTAACATATTTGGCTCTTACACATTCTCCTAAAAGCCTGATAACCCCAGTTATCTTGTACTATAAGTGACCAGCTTTCACTGAGTTAGAAATGAGTGTTTGGAGGGAGAAGGGAGATGGGGAGAATTCCAACTTACCAACAGTTCCCTAATGCAAGTATGTCTTCGGAACAGCCGTGTCGGCTACCAACGAAACCTGTGAATTTGTCATGGAGGCTGTCAGGCTAGCTTAGAAGCATCAATGATGAAAATCTTGAGTTATTTCTGGAGTGGTGATTGATGTTGCAAATAGAAGATGACATTTTGATGGGATCCTGACTTGCTGTGATAGGAGTTAATGAGGATAATGATGATGATAATGATGTTTACATTATACCTTTCTTCCAAAGAACCCTTCAGTCCTTTTATCTCATCTGTGTTGAAAATGTCCCTTTGGAGTTGGGAGGGAAAGGTGTTATTAATTTGTTTTTCAGGAGAGAAAAAAAAAAATAGAGAGAGAGAGATAATTGCCCAGATTTCAGGCTCCATTTTGGAGACGAGATGTTTAAATGACAAATTAAACTAGGGGAAATTAAACTTAGAGAAATGCCAGTCTCAGTTCCCATCATCGTATACAATGCTGCCATGTCAAGCTCCAGTGATATCACTCCCTGACCCCGAAGTCTTCAGGAGATGCTCGCAGACTGGCGGATTCAGTCCTAATATGCTGTCTTAGCAGGCAAGACTGTTGACACCCCTACCTACATGGTCTCTCTGTGCTCTTATATTTCCCCATGTTTCAACAAAACAGATCCACTTGCTTGCCCCTGTCATCTGCTCTGAGCACCCCATTCTCCTTCCACAGTGTTCACCACACATGCCATTGCTTGTTTAATGTCTGTCTTCTCTGTGGATGTAAATTCCAGGAAAGCAGATCCTGTCACCATTGTACCCTCAGGGTCCAACAGCATTAACTGGTCGATGACGGACCCTTCTGAATTGTAGGCTAGGCTCTCCCACCTTCATGCCTGTACTCCCACTGTCTTCCTCCACCTCAAAGGCCTGCCTATCTTGACCTGAAGCCAGGGCTGTTCTTCCAAGCCTTGATCAACCCCCAGTTCCTTCATCAGGTCTCCCCTTCTTGAGAACCACCACAGCGCTGTTCTTTTTAGTTCCTATGTCATAATCATGTGTGATCTTGTGTAGTCTTCCTTCCTTGCCCCTCCCAGACTGCCAGCTCTGAAAAGACAGGAGCAGTACCCCAAAGCCTGTTAAACGTGTGCCCACCTGCCTAAAACTATTGTTGACCAGCATTATTCATTCAGCAAAAGTCCCATTTCAGAATCTGCAGCTTGTCACGAGAGGGGATTTTTCTCCTTCTTACCTTCCGTCATCCTTTTGGAAGGCTGGGAGAAAGATCCGTCAGGGAAACCTCGCCAACTCTTCCTTTAAAAAGCATCTCCATTCTCTTCTTTGAGGAGTAAGTATTTTGGCACTTAGGTGAAGGGTTCCATTGCCTACGCGGGCCCAGGGCAGGTATGCAGGGGTGGTGGTTGGCTTTTTTTTTTTTTTTTTTAAAACCTTCTGTGCCCATTTCAATGATGGCCTGAATACGGGAGAACTAATCAATGCAACATCAGCTGAGAGGGAATTTTAATACTAGTGTGTGCTTCTAGTGAACAATTTTTACACGTACCATTCAGTTTCCATAAGAAGGCCCCAGACTGAACTAATTCTGGGTATATGTGTAACCTCATAAGCAGCACATTTTGACAGCTTGAAGACCCCAGGCTACCAGCAACATGGGCATACTGAACATCTGTGACATAACACTCCATATAAATTAGAAAGAGCTGCTTTGACAACGGTATCATGGAATATTCAGGGCTGTTAAAACTGATGATGTAGATCTCCATTTATTGACATGGAGAGAGGCCTGCAATCTACTGCTAAAGGGAAGGAAGCAAGCTATCGAACATCATGACAATGTGAAACTATTCCACATTTATATCTCTACCTATTCATAGATGGGTGGGTAGTCTTCAAAATGTTAACAACGACATCTCTTTGTGATGAAATTTTGGGTAATTTTTCTCTTCTGCTTTTATAGTTTCTCCTGTATTATTTGAATTTTATTTTTACAGAGAGCGATCATTTTTTACAATCAGAAAAGGAAAATAATAAAGATGCTTTTGGCTCAAAAAAATTGCTGGAAATAAAAAAAGACTCATTAACAAATCTTCAAATGTCCTAACAGATGCTTATTGTAAAACAAACAAACAAAAACCACAACCAAACTCTTGCACACACAAGGGAAAACCTGTTTCACTGCTTTTGTGACTGAACCGTACCACAGTCAAGTGAAAGGGAACAAAGGAAGCCTCCCAGGAGGAACACAGGTGAGATCAAGACCTCTTGACATCACATGGGTGTCAGGCCTGCTTTTTAAGTGCTTGGAGTATGAACTATCATTTCAGATACCATTTTAATCCAAGCTTTTGGTGGCAGATTGATTTACAGGCACAGTGTTTCTAATTATGGGACAACAGAAAAATCTTCCCCACTGACAACAAAACGATGGTGACTGCAATTACTACAGCAGTTTCTGTTGCAAAAAAGAGACAGGTGCTGTTGGTCACAGTACAATTCACACTTTATTCCATCGTGATTGGTACACTTGTAGCATCAGGACAGCAAGAGACTAAAACCGGGTGCAGAACTTCTCTGGACTAGAGGGCGGTGAAAGGCATGACTGGTTTTGGCACACAGAGTGGATAACCATACATTGGCTGGAATGTGATGGTCAGTAAAACAAAATGCACAAGTCTAACACCATGTTGAGGCCATGTCTGAGTTCTGTAGAATGTTAAAGGTTAAATAATTACAAAGACTAACATGCAACTCTATATAAGTCACATTATTCACCTACAGACTATTTCCCCCGTAGACATGAAGAGATAGCCTTAGTCAGCTGTTCACAGTAGCTTAAAGAGCAATCAATACACCTTAGAGATCTGCCTGCTGATTTCTATAGCAATCCATTACAGTTGAAGAGATAATGCTAAATAATGTACTTTCTCTATATTGCCCCTGTTAGATTGAGTCTTACTAACTAACTAAATCGGAATTAACTTTTCCTTACTTTAATACAATTCCTAATGTCTTTACAATGTCAAAGAGCAGCTTCTGTTAGTTTATTTATCTTTATAAATCACAACAGACTAGAGGGGAACCTAGGTAACGGGTCATCGTTCCTCTGCAAAGATAACATTATGCTGAGGAGAACATCAAAAATTGCTACCACTACGCTGCAGATATTTTGGGTTTTTGCATCATTGTATCACACAAGGAGTCCAAAGAAGACGATCTTATCAGTGACATAGCAGAGAATACAGTTCTGTGAAGAGGCACATAGACTCTAAGTGATTTCTTGAGACAGAGGAGCAAAGAGGGGAAAAATGCAAAGGAAAGGAAAAGTGAAAAACAGCCTTCTGTAGAACAAATTGTTCAAAAGAAAAACCTGTTCACTTGCAATTGACTAAATATAATACAGTTTCTCAATTTGGGATGACAGAAGTACAGATACTGAAAATTATATGCCACTTAGCTTTAATAGTAAGCCTAACGTGGCTGACTGGGTTAACTTTCCTGAGGTTGTTTTTGAGATTCCAGACTACCCCAGGAAGAAGTTCTGCTTTTGCCAACACAGGGCCAGATTTAACCCAAAAGGGCAACCATAATTGTGGAGGACAATTTTTTCTTATGAAGTAGACCATGTGGGTAACATTCATTTTCTCTCTGGTAATAACACATTATTCACCCATGATGAGACCCTTTGAAACAAAACAGTGACCAAGATATGGTTCATTCATACCATGCTATAACTAAGACACCTGCACAGGAATGAATTAAAAGTTCAACAAAAAGGAGGAGAAGGAATTTCTTCAAATTTTGGCATAAAATCATTAAATAAATGAAAAGGATATAGGTAGAGGTTAAGGATGTCTTGGTATTGTCGGAGGCTTGTCACTTCCATTTGCTCAGGGGAGATACGAATGGAGGGAATTCTGTCTTGGTTACCAAACATAAGAAATGTTTGGTTAGAGATACATATGCAAGGGGCATCTGGGTGGCTCAGTTGGTTAAGCGTCCGATTCTTGGTTTTGGCTCAGGGTCCTGAGATCCAGCCTAGGGTCAGGCTCCAAGCTCAGCGGGGAGTTTGCTTAAGACTCTTTCTCTACCCCTCCCCCACCCTCACGCATGCACTCTCTCTCTCTCTTTCTCTCTCTCTCTCTCTCAGATAAGTAAATAAATCTTAAAAAAAAAAATCACATAGGTAAGCAGAGCAAGCCTTGAAGTCATATTTCTTAATCTCCCTGATTGTTAATCTTGAACAACAAGCTACAGGCAATACAGGAAAGGTGGAGACGACTAGGAAGTTTGATAACATGCCTGGATCAGTCATCATTCCTTGGAAAGTACCATCTCCCTGGCCTGTTAAAAGGCTGATTCTTTCAGGTTTAAGTAAAAGACAATGATCTCTCCCTTCACTGCGCCATTGTTCTTTGTAAGAGACCAGCATCCGTTTCAGGTTGTGTAATTTAAAAGCTAGAAAGGAAAGAAATTTTAATTGAATTCCACAGTATATATTCATAGATATTTCAAAGTGGAATTGTCCATTGTCTGTGGTTTCAAGCACCACGCCGATCACTTCCTGAACATGCTGCATCTGGCTCTCACTAGACCATCAATAATCATTTGTAGATGCAAAGTCTCTTTTGAAAGAACTAACTTTGCTAGACCAGGATAATTGCAGGGGGTAGAAGGCTGGAAGTAAGGTGAGTCATGATGAGAGGAGGTGGGAAGAGAAAGGAGCTGAAGGAAAAAATAAGACTGTTCCCCCAGGTCTATAAATGGTCAGTAATGAAACAAAAATGCATGGAATGTGACTTAAAGATTTCTGAGATGTGCCCATGGGGTGTTTCCAGGCTTCTCAATCTATGATCTCTAGCAACCCTCTGGAGCCGAATTTACCTTCCTAGGTGTGGTGCCCTACTTCTTCTGGAATTCAGATGTCCGGGACAAACCCCATCAGGATATGCCTATGCCTGGTTAACTGTTCCCCAAACAGTCATTGTGATTTTGGTCACAGTTCTGCTGAGGGACCTGTCTGTCCTTCCTGGGGACAGTGAGGGTGGTGGCTGAAGATGGAGCCATGGGTCAGAGGAGGCTAATGTAGCAGACAGGAGGGACCTGCAGGAAGGTACCCAGAAGGCAAGACCCTGGATTTTACCCAAAGCAACAGAAGTGAGAAAGGCAAAAGAAAGCAACTGGCAATGGAATATCCAGAGTTCAGATGAAAAAAAGGAAGGAAAGGGGGAGAAGCCAGGAACCAGGGAATTTCACAGGAACCAAAGATGATGAACGATACAAACAGGAAGAAAGAACCCCTGGCCTATCTGACTGATCAAGAAGACATTCTTCAGCCAATACTGGCAACTCAACAGCATATATATATATATATATATATATATATATATATACTCACATTGATAACACAAACACGAAAATGAGTATTTCTTTGCTACCATTAATCACAGTTCAATAATTCAATGAGCTCTATATTTTCTAGATTGCTTAATTCATTTAGCAAAACCCACAGTTTAGGTACCACCGCAAGGGGAGGTTGGGGAGGGTGCAGAACGGAGCAAACTCAGAAGGAGACTTTTGTAAACCAGAGTTAGTAGCACAGTGGCAAGTAGATTGTCAATGAACACGACAGGAACGTACAGTCATCGGCCTTGTGAGTGCGGTATTGCCGGCTACGGGGGGGGGGGCGTGTGGGACTTCGACTCAGGAGTCTACCTTCTTGTTAATTAAAATCGAGCTGCATGTGAGCAGCCCGTCCACCTTTTCCAGTTCAGAATGGCTCACGGGGATCAGCATATGGTCCTTCAGCTTCTCATAAACCTGCAGCAGAAATCAAGGAAAGGTAAAGCAGAAGGGTTATGTTTCCGCCTCTGTCTTACCCCTGTCCTCCCCACCCCCCACCTCCTCGCCTAGTGTGAGGATTCATTTGGCTCAATAGTTTAGGCTTCTCAGCCACTGAACCTCAAGAGGCGTATGCGGTCTAGACCACACCGGCCCCCAGTGGAGCGAGAGGCCCTGGTGAATCACGAGCTCCATACTTTAACCTCAAAGCCGAAGATGTGTCAAAAATGTGGTTTTACCAGAGACGCCTTCACTCTGCCGCTGTCCCTGGGAGACTGAGTGGTGCGTGAAGGCCATGGCAGTGTTTTCAGTCTGAATATTACCCTTCCTCGCCACACTTTAAAACCCTCTCTACTAAACTTTAAGGTTTCTCTCCTTACCACCACCACTGGAAAAACTCGACAAGACAGACTCCGAGTGAAGTGTTTCAGGTCACACTGCTTTTCAATGACAGGTGTGAATCTTATAGCATCTTTTGACGCAATAGAAAGCATGTGTCGAAACTTTGAATTAAAGGTCCAGAGATTTTTTCTCTGATGATCAAACAAAGCACATTTTTTTTTTTTAGTACAAAATCACCTGGAACACACTATCTAAAAAAACGATCTACCGTGCTTCTTTAGGAAGAATTGTTCCTTAAATTTCACTACGGCGGCTAATTAAGAGTGCTGGAGCCAGAGTGGGGCTCCAGACCCAGTTCTGTCAACCTACCACCTAATGTGTGACTTCAGCCAAGTGTCAGATTCCCTTCTAGCCTTGGGTTACTGTTCAGTAAAAGAGTAACAAGAGTGCCCTCACAGGGCTGCTGCGAGGTATAAATCAGATAATGCTCAGAGTGGGCTGGGCCCCATGCCTGGCACAGGGGAAGCCTCAGTAAACATGGACGTTATCATCGTTACTGTGGATAGACACAGGGCTGAATCCAAAGCCGTTAATCATCCGGTTATCAGATGATCCATGTGGCTGGAGAAGCACGAACGGTCCAGAGCCTTGTTTCTCTAAGTGGGTTCTCTGACCCGGGTGCTTGTTGAAATTGCAGATTCTAGGATGGGGGTCTAGAAACCTGTATTTTTAAACAATCCTGATGCACAATAAAGTATGAGACCCTCTATTCATCTGAGACCTGGTTAAGCCCCATTCTGGGCTCAAGGGTCCTCTGTTCTCCTCAGGTTCACACTTCCAGCCATGGAAACAGAGAAATCATCTATGTATCTCCCCATTTTCTTTTTATCTGCCAAGAAGGTGACTGATTCAGAAGATAAACCTGGTGATTATACAATATCACGTATCTGAAAGGTGGCCAAAATATTTTCTAAAATCTTTAAAGATATAAATTTTAAGATGCATAAACAAAAAACCAGTGGCTATTGAGGGCTCTTCTGTCATGCTGAGTGTCAGTATCTGATTCCTCTGGGCAGAGAGCAAGATGCTGAAATGCCTAAAACAGATATGGACACTTGCAGGGTCTACGGGTGAGCACTCCTGTGACTGCGTGTGCAGAAGAGACTGGCAGAATGCCCTGAAGGACAAGGAACATCTTCTTAGACCAGGAAAGAATTCCATGTCTAGGGACAATTCCCGTGTTGGCGAACAAACGCAGAAGCTCTTAGAGGGACAGGTGCCTGATGGCAAGTGTGTCATCTTTTTGATCCATCGCTACCCAGGATGCACAGCCCAAAGCCCCTTTTTTGCAGCCCTGACAATGAGCACCCACTTCTTTGGGTCACTCACACTTCTCTGTCATAAAAAAACAAATGACCTTCCGGTGAAGGGCAGCTCAGATTTGCCAGAAAACAACGACACAGTTGACTGCCCAACTGTAAGTCTCTATGCTGAGTGAGTGTCTCAGTGCGGGGAGATACGTGTCATCAGAGCTGCTGCAAAAACGTGCGAAATCCAAGTACTTATTGAAAAGTTTTGAATACCAGGCATGATCACCTCAATTTACTGTGCATGTGTTTGTCATCAGAAACAAGAACGAGAAGAATGAGTTAAATTAACTTTCCTTGTGCCCTAAAACTATATTATCCTCTCTGCTTTCTTAACGATTTGACGTGTATAGAGGAAAAGGAAGCCCCTGTTATTTGTCACTCCATCATGAAAAAAATCCCCAGGCAAGAAGACTGTCACAGGGAGGCCTACTCAGCTGCAGTGGCCACGAAGGCTGGTTTTGACTGTTTGTTTGTTTTACCTTTGCACTTTCTGGATATTCTTCTGGGGTGCGGTGTAGCAAGACGTGACCTTTGCTGGGGATATTTAGGTAAATACAGTTTGCGGCCGTGTCATCAGGCATAGTGAGCTTGTCATAGCGGTGATCACTCATCTGCTGCATGATCTATAAGGAGAAACACAGCAGGCTTGAGCAGAGCACTTCCCCACACTTCCAAACAGAAGGAAGGCAGCGCATGGGCATAAGCTTGCGACGGATGCCGAAGAATGTTCCTGAGAAGTGTCTGCCTATTTCCTTGAGTCATTTAGATCCCAGAGGAAAACCCCATGAAGTCAGGATTCTCTGGAAGAACGGCAAGGGTTCTTCTTCTTCTTCTTCTTCTTTTTTTTTTTAAGTGTTTGTAATTTTAAAAAGGTTTTAAAACTGGCCATAATTTTTCCAGTTTTTGTTCATAAGATCTATCAGTGAGACATGAAATGGACACATATGCAAAAGGCCCAGCTGGGGTTTCGATGACATCCTTGGCTGAGTAAGCAGGGCTGTCCTAGTCTATAGGAAAAAGGGACCAGAGTGGTAATCATTCTGGTCAATAATCTGATTTAGCAATAAACACACACACACACACACACACACACACACACACACACAATTTCCTCTTGTAGATATACTTAAATTGAATTAACCTATCTGATGGCAGGGGATGCCTTTAATACAATAAGCATAAAAATCACTTGAGGAGAATGTTAAACTCATATTCTTAGGGCTCACCACCAGGGATTCTAATCTGGCAGATCTGAAGTGAGGTGCAGAGATTTGCATTCTAAAGCTCTCCAGGTAATTCTGAGGCAGATGGTCCCAGATCACACTTGATTAAAAAAAAAAACAAACAAAAAACAAAAAAAAAATCCCACCTGATTTAGCAGGCCTATTAATCAAATGATGGGTTTATAAATGCCTTCATATATAATAACTTAAAAAAATCACAGGAGTGAACTCTATAAAATTTTTAGAAATTGACACCTTATCCTCATCTCAACACAATCAAAACTGAAACCCAAAAATCAACCACCCCTCCTTCACTACAAAAATATCCAAACACCAAAAACAGATAAACAAACAAAAGCCAAATATATTTTCTGCTTCATCATGTAGATTCTTTTCATTCTTGATCAATATCCATATATTTTAAGGAATTTGCTGAAATGTCATGCCATAAGGGTATAACAAGATCTTTTCCATAATCTGGTTTGATTTTACCTTTCCAACCAGGTCTCCCTGTACCTTTCAATATCTATATGGAAATGTGCTTCATATTACTAGACCTCAGAAGTAGGTAGGCTTGCCCACTCAGTGGTGGCAGCAATGGACAGTAAGAATCACAGTGTGGAAGAGAGCATAAGACTGCATGCTCCTTGTAGAAAGTTCATTCCAAAGAGAACATGGAGAGTGGCATAGAATAAGCTCTCCCTGACGCGCCAGTCAAGTAAACCACTCACTTCTCCTCGTGTGGAATATGTCAAAAGCCGGGAGAGGGCACAAGTAATCTGAAATGTAATATCCTTTGCACAGAAAGAAACATCAGGTATGGGCATAAGCTTAAGCCCTGTACCAAAGGCTGAGAGACACAAAGATGAGTGGGACACAGATCGAGTTTTTTTTTTTTTTTTTTTTTTTTTTATTTATATGAGAGAGAGAGAGAGAGATCATAAGGAAGCAGAGAGGCAGTGAGGGGGTGGGGGAAGCAGGCTCCCGATGAGCAGAGAGCCCAATGCGGGGCTTGATCCCAGGACCCTGAGATCATGACCTGAGCAGAAGGCAGAGGCTTAACCCACTGAGCCACCCAGGTGCCCCCAGATCCAGTTTTTGAGAGGTTACAGCCTAATGGAGGAGACTGGCAGACAGTTATACAGAAGAAGAAACAGGGCACCACGGGAAACATTTAAAATGTATTATCTGATCACAGAACTCCCATCTTACAGATGAACAAAACAGACTGAGAGAGATCAAATAACTTACTTGCTCAGAGTCACATGGGTAGATTCAAACCCACATCTGGACAACTCAAACCCTTCTCTATTAATTGTCTTTCTTTGCCCTCTTTCTTGACCTCCAGGGGTGTGGCAGTTCTTCCTCTCCTAGTAACTGCTGTAACATCGACCTTTTTGCCCTCATTTGGCACTTATAATTTATTCTTTTGTGGCATCATTAACTCTTCTTTCATACATAAGCCTGTTACAACATGCTACAGTTTGGGGTAGCCACAGGACTGGGCTGGATGTCTGTCTTGTGCTTCTTAAATTGTCCCCTAAAGGGACAGGCCCTTAGAGGGCATCTCCTGCCGTGGTGGTTCTTTATAGCCCTGATGGAGTAACCTTAGATCTACTTGAACAGTAGATGTGTGTGGACACTTAAGAAGTTAAAGACATTCCTCAAGAGTAGCTATTCTAAGAAAATTAAAAACATATTCAACCTAGCCCTCCTTATAAAATGGATATGCCCAGAAATACTAGGGAGAGGCTTATAAGAAAAAAAAATCCATATCCAAGTAGCTCTCTTCTATTATGAATTGCTACATAAATACATCTTATGCAGACTTTCTTTTTGGCTGCTTTTAAAACATATTAATAATACCTTCCATTGTGTGGAAGGGGACACATTAGACCATCAACTGGAGTAAGACCTGGGTTTGAGTCACAGTTCTAGCCTTTATTAGCTATGCAAATTTAAACTTTTTTTTTGTTTTTTGACCTCTTGGTTTTCTCACTATAAAACTGGGATAATAATAGTCTTTCATATACTTATTGTGAAAGTTAAATGAAGATAATGTATATAATAAGGCACAGTAATAAGCCCTTAATAAGCTTCTAGTATTTTATGGCAGCATGACCAGACAAATAAGGGTCAAGTTGCTAGCTGCAATCAGAAAGAGCTAGGTCTGAATCCTGGCCCTGCTATACACTATGTGACCTTGAGCAAGCTCCTCAAGCCTCAATTTCTTCAGCTATAAAATGGGATGACAGTGTCATACCTTTTTCTCATAGAGTAACTCTGAACATTTATTTTATTTTGCTTTATTTTATTTTAGTTTTTTAAAGTAGGCTCCCAAAGTGGGGCTTGAGCTCAAAAACCTGAGATCAAGACCTGAGCTGAATTCAAGAGTCAGACATTTAACTAACTGAGCCACCAGATGCCCCTGAAGGTTATTTTTAAAAACAAAGCAAAACAGATTATGTCTATGAAGTGCTTAGCACAAGTTCCTAGTACATATTTAAATGTGTAATAAATATGCATACTTCCCTCTGTTTCTTGCAAGTCATTTGGCATCTAGCAGGTGACCAAAATATGCTTACAACTAATTGATTTATTTTTCCCTCCTTTTCCTCCTCTTCCTCAACCCCCTCTCCCCTTCTTCTTTAAAGATTTTATATATTTGAGAGAGAGAGAGAGAGAGCATGAGCAGGTGGAGGGACAAGGGGAGAGGGAGGAGCAGACTCTGCTCAGCAGGGAGGGAGCCCAATGCGGGGCTCCATCCCAGGACCCCAGGATCATGACCCAAGCCAAAAGAAGACATTTAACTGACTGAGGACCCAGGCAGCCCTTCCTCACTCCTTTCAAAGGCTATAGCAGACCTCAAGAGTACACTGAGGAAGCTCCTGGGTGGCTCAGTGGGTTAAGCCTCTGCCTTCGGCTCAGGTCATGATCTTAGGGTCCTGGGACTGGGCCCCGCATTGGGCTCTCTGCTTGTCGGGGAGCCTGCTTCCCCCTCTCTCTCTCTGCCTGCCTCTCTGCCTACTTGTGATCTCTCTCTCTTGTCAAACAAATAAATAAAAAAATAATCTTAAAAAAAAAATGAGTACACTGAGATGTTCACAATTTATATATGTGAACAACTGCATATATAAAAACAAAATATGGTCTTCATCCAGAAAAAGAAATATAATTCATTAATTAATGTTTAATTAATTAAAAAGATTAAAAAATAAAAATTAATTTAAAAGATTTAAAAATTAATTAATTAAAATATAATTCATTAATTAATGTGAGCTAAAGCCAATGTCTGGCTTTTTCCTAATGCTGTACAGTAGGACACTACAGTCTATGGTCCTACCCAAATGATTCTGGAAGTAACATGACAGGGAGTGGTGGATCTGGGGCAAACTAGACAGTCTGCAGCACCTGAAAGCATTAAAACAAAGAAAGAAAAGAACAAAACTTTGTGTATATTGAAATGAACATACATATGTCTCTGTCAATTTGCGACCCATGATTTAATAAAATGGTCCAGAAGCCCAGTGAGCAGACGGATTCTTCAAGTTATTAAGTGGAACTGTCTCTAAATCAACACACAAATGAGAATTTATGAAACTTTTCAGCCATCACTCTTGGTCAGCCTGGCCAGCATGTTTCTTTCTTGGTACAGGGTCTAGGATTGTAGTATGTCTGAATCTCTACTTATTATGTGTTATTGAAGGTGGGCCAAGATGGCTAGTCTGCTCATTTACAGCTAGAACTGACTGTCTTTCATGTGGATTAGATTGAGTTTACCCGAGAAATTCAGGATTTCTTCCAGACCACCAGGAGACAGTTCCTTGGGCCAGAGGCTTACTAAGTAGGACCTCAGTGGGCTTACTAAGTAGGAAAAAGATCCTTAAAACATGATATATACAGCCCTTGTTACCTCGTCAAGCTCAGACACAAAGAAAACAAAATCCAGAAAATTGAGTATTTCCACTGACCTAATTTTCTAAGCCACTGGGAGAACCATGGGCAGCATATTTTGGTCCATCACATTCAGACTCATTGCTCCCACCATTCATAAGCACTAGAGAGTGGCCAGTTGGTTTTCCAGTTTAATTCATGGTCTACAGATAATTCACTACATTCTTTATCCAAAGGTTACACTATTAATCCTAGTGTAAGAAGAGCTGAAAGAGAAAGGAACACAGCAAGATCATACCTATGGGCCTGACTATACCTTCAATGGTCCCACGAGCAGCCTGGCAACTTCCCCACCTCTCAGTCTGACTCATGCGTGTCGGGTAGTGACTAAGGAGCAGAAACATGGAATGTTGTACATTCCAGAGGAAGCATTAACAAGGAGTGTTATCAGTGCTGACTTCTTGTTTATTAGTGAGGGAACAGATTAAAATCTCCAAGGTCGTGCCTACTTGAAAAAGTTCCCAGTTTCTTTTGGGTAATAAAGACTATATTTCCGTTCCTGGGGTGTTTTATTTACTTGGGCTCCATCTCTTTCCACCCTCCCTCCCATCCCCCACCTTCAGCTCCTTGAGGGAACAATCACACTCCTTTGGTTCCTCTATGTTTGCTTTGTTCTTCAGTTAACAACATTTATTTGAAATTGTAATTACTGGTTTTCCATACTCATTAATACTTCTCTTCTTTTCCAGACCTTATATTTATAATTTATAGCTTCTGGTGGGAGTATTCTTAAAAATTACTGACATCAGAGCTAGTACCAACCTCCCATTGTTTGAGGATAGTTACATTTTTTTCATTGTTGTCAGGAAAGGAATTATACCCTGGGTGGGGAAATAATTTAACACTGGGACTAGATACAGTAATTCACTGATAAATGCTACTCTTAAAATAAATGTCTTAACAAAGCCACCTTAGGAGAAGACTCTCAATCAATTTATCAAGGCCCCATGGTTATCATTTTAAGACAGGTTAAAAAATGTGCCTAGAGGGCGCCTGGGTGGCTCAGTGGGTTAGGCCACTGCCTTCGGCTCAGGTCATGATCTCAGGGTCCTGGGATCGAGTCCCACATCCGGCTCTCTGTTCAGCAGGGAGCCTGCTTCCCTCTCTCTCTCTCTCTCTCTCTCTCTCTCTCTGCCTGCCTCTCTGTCTACTTGTGATCTCTCTCTGTCAAATAAATAAATAAATAAATCTTTAAAAAGAAAAATGTGCCTAGACAAATGACTTTTAATAACAGAACAGGCCCCATTTGGAGTAGTGAGGGGTTCTGTTCAACGGGGGAAAGGAGGCAACAACATCAGGCATCGTCTTTCTAAATGAAAAGGATTTAGGAAATGGTAACTATAAGTAATAAACAAAAAATACATTGTTTTTTTTTCTTGAAAAAGTCAAGGTACTTATTCTAAACACAAAGGGTTTCTGTTTCTGGAACAAATAACAGGTTTCTCTTTTCCTGTGAGAGTGACTGTTTTCCTCTTTCCTATATGTTGCTATTGTCTGAATAAGACAACCTGACATTTATTTATAGCTGGGACCAGGAAATATGGGGATATACACAAGGCAGGGCGCTAACCATTCAGAGAGGAACAGACAGAAAAAGATTCAGAAGACCGTATCTCTAACATCTTTCCTCTGTTGTTGGAGCTCGTGCTGTGAGGCTCTGCTCCCGGGCACACGGGGCAGGGCAGGGCCCCTAAGAGCTCGGGCTCCCAAGGACGAAGATGCAGCCACAGTGAGGGGAGGAGCAGGTTTTGTTTGCTCTTTGTGGCTGCACAGAAGCCTTTGTTAAAAGATGAGCATCATTTCAAGTATCTTGAGAATGTAGCTGTTGGCTGTGCAGTTCTATGTGCCAGCATTTTTTCCTAAAAAAGGGTGGAGGTGGTGTATTGCTCCAGAGCTCTGTGTACAGTGTTCTTTTAACCCCAGGGGATCGACTTCCTGCTTCTCACAGTGTCCCAAGCCAGAATGGAAAGGAGGAAGCACCGAAACCCTCCATGGACACACTAAATTCCGGAGAGGCCCTGGACTCCGGATAATACGCGTGAGTTTGACCCGGCTCTAGAGGAAGAACTGAGGCGTCAAGTCCTTGCTGTAAATGCCATTTCGGACTTGTGCCATTTCCCAGAGGAATTATTCCACTTTGTGTAAAACAGGGTATTACTGACATTGGACACAACCAGTGTTTGGTTCAATCCAATAGTTCTCGATGGAAGGGCCCCCGGGGGCTAGACAGGACAGCGAGAGGTGGGAAAGAGAAAGACATCCAAAGATAACTGAGTTGCAGGCTCTGCCTTCAGGTGATGACAATCTATGATTTAAGGCAGGACAAGCACACGAAGGGGATGCTAGCAGTGAATAGAAAGTAAAGCTCACTTCCATTACAGGCACCCCCTTAATGAAGAAGGCACGAGGCAGAGCGGAAATGGCTCTGAAAACCACCGAATCATCGTGGCTGAATCCTCGTGGTCTGTTACACAGCAGCTGATCTGGAGGAATCAGCCTTGCTCCCCAGAGTGGAGCTGTCACAAAACAGAGTGGGAAACGTCTGGCTTTCAGCCCAAGAGAATTTGCATGGCTAGTTGTATTAACAACCAGGCATTTCCGGCAGTTCCCAGCATTTCTGGGAATTTTCTCATTCAAAGGGCTGGAAGGCGGCTACATTCTCCCACTTGTTACTCATGGTTTCTTTGTATTACATCAATTATTAAAAAAAAAAAAATTCTTGGGCTAATGTTGTTTCACAGAACACTTTAGGACTTTTACGGGTCAGATACTGAAAGGGGTACAGAGGTATTTAGAGACGGCTAGGGAATATTCAGAGCGTGTTTGGCTCACTCATAATTGGTCATTTATGAAATACACATATGTACCCTTGCCAACGTATCAAAACAGTCAATACTAAGAAGGACAGATTATAGATTCTATTGAGATACATAGTATGTGATTCTCAAGCACACTATTTGTTGCTACTGTATATCTAAAATCATTCATTCATTTATTTATCTGCCCATCAAGAGTTTATTGAGAGCTGACAATTTACCAGGCATTAAGCCCAGACAGTCCTTTTAAGGCTGAGTCAATATAACTACAGACAATATTCTAGAGCTATTATGTTTTCATATTTAATGGATCTTTCCATGGATCAGCTCAAAATGACCAGAACCTGAGAAAGGCTGTCTGTTAAATATCCTCTCTGAATAGATGGGCTATACAGATCCTAAGAGGGAAGCAACATGGTTCCTTTTAGTTAAATCTGGGCCAAACTTCAAGGCCAAATATTTCCTTTGAAGCTAGTGCCATTTCCTCCACACATTCTCTCATATATTTGGAGTTGCTGTTTTTGTTCAGATCATAATGCCCACCTGAACATGGGGACAAAAGACTTCTCTCCTTCAAACTACAATAACAAAGCACATGAACCGTTTCTGGAAGGGATTCTAAAAAACAATGGTTTCTGTGGAAGGCTGGGAAAAACTCTAACCATCTTATTAGAGGACCAATCTGAGCTCTATGGAGGGCTGGGGGGCAAAGCACAGGCAGGTGGAACAAGGGAGATTCTCTGGGTGAGTCACAATCCTCATTTTCTAATTTCAGGGGTATAGAGGAAAGAGATCCAGACCAAAACACCACTTCCAAAATGCAAAATCTGGGATCCTACCTCCTCTCTAACCCCTGCCATGTATTCTCTAAGACTAGCTCCGTGGCAGAAACAGATCTCCTATAGTCTTGTTCATAAAGATATATCTTGTTGCCTACTTAGATATTGAAGTCATGCCCTGGCTATGCTTTCCCAGATACCTGCACCCTAATTCCACCTTCAAAAATTAATTCCTTTGGGTCCTGGGGGCTTGGGGATCTCCTAGGCTCCCTGTGTCATTTGATAGCAAGAAACAACTGGACCATTTATTGAGCTATCTTCTATTCACTGGTGGTTCATCTATTCTTCATTCATTTCTCACAATTATCCATTTTTGCAAATGAGAAAACCAAGGTTGGGAGAAATTCAGTAATTTGTCTAAGGTCACATGTTAAGACAGTAAACCCAGGATTTAAGTCCAGGTACATCAACCTCCAAATCCCTATCTTTTTCCTGTCACACCAAACTACCACCTCTCCAATATCCCTTGAAAGACTAGACTCTGAGCTCACTAACTTGCAGCCTTTGGGCTGATTTTTCTTGTAGATACAACTTGTTTGACATGCATATTTTTATTTTTTTATTTCTTAAATATTTTATTTATTTATTTGAGAGAGAGAGAGAGAGATAGCATGAATGGGGGGAGGAGAGGCAAAGAGGGAGATGGAGAAGCAGACTCCCCGCTGAGCAGGTAGCGCAATGTGGGACGAAATCCCTGGACCTGAGCCAAAGGCAGATGCTTAACTGACTGAGCACCCAGGTGCCCGACATGCATGTGTTTTTACAAGTTTACATTTAAATGCTTTTAGATGGAGAAGGTCTGGCTCCTGAAGCCATCTAAGTTCTCTACTGAACTACAGGGATTGGTTTTCTTTTTCTTTTTTTTTCAGAGATTTTATTTATTTATTTGACAGACAGAGATCACAAGCAGGCAGAGAAACAGGCAGAGAGAGAGGAGGAAGCAGGCTCCCTGCTGAGCAGAGAGCCCGATGCGGGGCTCAATCCCAGGACCCTGGGATCATGACCTGAGCTGAAGGCAGAGGCCTTAACCCACTGAGCCACCCAGGCGCCTCGGGGATTGGTTTTCTTAAAGCTAGCTGTTATATTCTTTAAGGAGATGATAGAAGAGCAAAGCCTTTGGGAATGGAAAAAGACAGTGGGTTAAGAGGAATTATCACTTCTAGATAGGTAGGCTCCAGAGTGAAAGAGAAGAAATGACCAAACACACGCACTTTGCAATGATGCCCCCAATCAATCCTGACCCTACCACTGGTGGATTAGTGCTTAATTTCTATATGAGCAAATATTCCTTGGCTATCTCATCAGAAGGGCATGAATTTAAATTTTTTTTTTACAATAATTGTTATTGCTTTGATTTAGAGTCATTCAAAATCCTCTGCCCTGTCTACTTGGTTCTTGCGAAAAGGTTGCCTTAGGGTTAGAGAAGAATCTGTCCTCATGAAAGAGCGCTTTTTTTTTTTTTCCCCTGGAACGAGATGAAGAAAATCATCACTGGGGCCTCCAATTATATCTTAGCCTAGATGGTTAAAAAAAAAAAATCTTTAATGTATGTCTGTACTCTGAGATTTTTAGCTCCAGGCAGTAGTGTGCTGGTAAATGTAGGGGAAAATACATGCATAATATACCCACATAAATTTATTACAAATTTTACTGATATGAAGGATGGGTAACACACAATTTATAAATAATAATAAAATAGTCAATACTCTCACATGTAAATTTCATGTTGCCAACTGATTCTCACAAGAGAATGCTTCTGTTCATTTTTCCTGATCAGGGAGCCTGACGTGTGGCTCGATCCCAGGACCTGGGGATCATGACCTGAGCCGAAGGCAGTCACTAAACCAACTGAGCCACCCAGGTGCCTCAAAATACCTGAAAATTTAACAATCAGCCTCATAAGCTTGTAGGAGCTGACTCCCGGAATCCGCCGCCCTACACAGGAAATTTCATGGTTTTATAAGACTTGGTTCGTGGATGTTATTAGCTTAAGTTGGCTGTTCATTGAAAGTTACTTCTCTGGTAATGCCATGGGTAAGTTTAACTTTAAAATCTGGCTCATAGAACTTTTGTGTCCTCTTGGGCAAGCAATGATTGGGGATTAACTTTCAACGGATTTATGAAACTCATGAACTCTTGGAAGGAAGGGTGGCAAATTGAGTTTGTTAAATAGGAGCTTGAATTCATCAAAGCTCTCAAACAGGCAAAATAAGGTAAAAAGGGTTTCCCTTTTCACACTGACTAATTGGAAGCTTAAAGTCTGATTGTCCTATGTGTAAGGAATGAAATGAGAATCAATGGTCTGTATTCTTAAACTTGGCTCCAATTTAATCTTTTTTTTTTTTTTTTTTTAAACGTAGGCAATAGGTCCAGCATGGAGCCTAATGTGGGGCTTGAACTCCCGACTCTGAGATTAAGACCTGAGATGAGATTAAGAATCAGATGTTTAACTGAGCTACCCAGGGACCCCTTGGCTTCAAGTTAAATCATTGTTTTCCTTTCAAGTTATATTACCCTTTTATTTCTGGTTATTTTGCTATCCTTCATGCATCTTTCTAAGCCGCTTTTACAAAATGAGGTGAGGTAGGAGTGCGTAATTTCAGACATTTCTTCTTAAAACGTGTTTTTAATTATAAACAAAAAACTAATTATGAACAAAATTACAACACATAAGCTTCTTGTAAAAGATTCAAATATGAAAAGTTGAAGTTCTATTGGACTTAAAACAACTGTATACTTTTGTCAAAACTCATTGAATTGTATATTCGAAGTGTGAAGTATGAATTTGTAATGAAATAAAGTACGATTATATGGAAATTTTATTTCAATAAAGCTGATTTTTAAAAATTGAAGTCTTTTTTCTCCCTTCTCTGCCCCATCTTACTCTTCTGTCTTCCCCCTTTCCCTATAGTAACCACTATTAAAAGTTTGAAGTGAGTTCTTCAGATCTTTTTTTAAAACATACACACTCCAAACAAAATCCATTTACCTCCACTGAATTTGTCAGGAAAAGAGGCTGAACACCACAGTTCAGAGGCCCCAGCTTTACTTCCCTCAAAGGCTGGTAATGCAAATCTCTAGAGGCAATTACACGTGGCCTTGTTACTCAATTTCTGCAATCATCTCACATTTATTTCCTTCTTGTCCATGTATAGTAAGTAGTTCCAATATCTGAAAATAATGTTATACAAAACATCTACCAAACACTGGACTGTATATAGCTATTTAATTCCCGGCTCCTGAAATCTCTCTTGCTGGCATGGGCTACTTGACGTTCAGGAGTCACTGCTGTCTCTAATCAGGAAGAAGCACCTTAATTGTGATATGCTCAGAAATGACAATTCTTGCGAAACAGGGCTGACAAATCCCATTCATATTTTAGGACTGGGTTTCTTCACCTCAGCACTCTTGATATTTTGGGCTAGATCGTTCTTTGTTACAGGGCCCGTCCTGTGCATTGTAGGATGTTTAGTTGCATCTCTGGGCTCTATGGACTACATGCCAGAAGCATCCACTCTCCCACTCACCATGTTGTAACAAAAATATCTCCAGACACTACCAAATGTCCCCTGGGGGGCAAAGTTGCCTCCGGTTGAAAAACCACTGTTTTTAGGAGAAACTCATCAGATTTATATTTTAGGAGAAGAGCAGATATTTATGGGAAGGAGAAGGGAAAACAACCATAAAAATTAAGAAATCAAATTTCCATTAAGTATACTATTTACTCTTCTATTCTTCCTCTGAATAAACAAGACCCCTGGAAAGAAAGCTATAAGTGTTTAAGAAAACAGCTGTTGTCCCCATATATCTTTTCCCAGAAACCGAAATACCCTGTAAATGATCAAAACCAAACCATGGCTAATGAAGAAAACAGCCATCCCCACTTTGTCTGTTCTTGTGTGGGGAGTTACCTTGGGTTGGGAAGAAAGATTGGTTTCCTTCTGGATGTGGTCTTTGTTGTTGTCAGAGAGGGAATGTTGATAAAGTATTCTGAGCTGCTGAGGAAGTGAGGTCATTTTATAGAATACTAAGAATCGTTAAGTTTGAGAACTGAGCACGAATTTGGAAATTATCAAGTCCACTTCTCTTTTACAGAGATTCAGAGATGAAAAATTAATTGACTTAACTAAAAGCATATAAAGCCAGTGAATTGCAAGGTAAGGACTAGATCTTAGCTCTCCTGACTCAGTCCAGACTTTCCCTTAGGTCTTAGTTCAGTGGAGACAATTTAAGTGGGACAAGAAGGAACCATGTCTACTCCTCCCTTACTCCCTCCTCCACCTCCACTTTAAGGGGTCTCTCTTCTCTTCAAGATCTAAGTAAGAATGTCTTGCACCTCTATTCCTTGATTTATACGATGGATATTACATTGGCTAGTGGTTCTCAACCATGGCTACAGACTAAAATCATCTGGGGAGCTTTTTAAAAAATACAGATTTCTGGGTCCCAACCATAGAGATTTTTTATTTACTTGGTCTGGAGTTAGACAAAATATCAGTATTTCCTTTTAAACATTCATTTTAAACAGGTGACTCTAATACATAGACAGGATCAAGAACCACTATTCTGTGCCCTCTCCATAATTTCTACCTATCTTGGGGGTTAAGGGTGGGAGGTGGAAAGAGGGGAGCTTATATTCTCATATCATCTCTGGCCCCAGCTTCCAGAGAATTAGATCCATTCAGAGATAGTTATTTTACAGGCGCTATTCTTCTTTTCAACCATGTCATCATAGGCAGGGACTTCAGTCTTTTTTTGATTGCCTCAAAAAACCTATTCACATAAAGTCATAGATTTTTCCCAGGTTTGGGAGGTTGGAGTATTGCAGTAATATGAACACTTAAAATTGAATACCGAATGCTGGTGTTCTTCAAAGACTTGACAGTGCTGTCTTGTGGCTGAAGCCTCTTCTCATTCCCTTTTCTCTTCTCTTGTCCTGTCTCCCTGTACCTAGTGCTTCTAAGAAAGGACATTTTTGCTTTCTCTTTCGTTGTATTGTCTACTGACCCCAAACCTTCAAGGATAGCACCTTTCACCCCAAAGGACCCACTGTGTTTTCCTAAAAAAAGATAATTCCCTCCCAAGAGCAAGCCAGGGTTTAGCTCTTCTGAGGGTCTGGTGAACATTCTGGTTGCTTTCCCCACACCTTTTCTCTGCTTTCTTAGTAACTACCCCACTTTTCATTATATCTACACTGCCCTGTGTAGCCCACATAATTGGGGGAAGTTAATTCTACCCAATTCTGGTCCAGCAGTTCCTTTCTTGGTTCACAGAGCCTCAGTAATATTTTTATGGTGCTTTGAGGTCAACCAAACCATACCAAAACCAAAATAAAGAAACAAAATACAACCACCCTTCTGGGTTCCCAAAAAAGGTTTCCCCCCAAACCCTAACACTTTGGTTTATTAAGAATTTAGATCCAAGCGATCTAACAGTAGAATTGTGTGTGTTATCTGACAGGTATATCTGTGCTATTTTTGAAATGTTAAAAGAGGCCCTGGTGCCCCTGAGAGTTTGCTGTGGTGCCCGGCACGTCTCCATGCAGTCAGGAAATGGCAGCTCGGGTGTAAGTCAGCCTTTGCTCACAGTCAGTGGTTCAAAGATGGGCAGGTGACCAATTCAGACTCATAAGAATAGATAAGATCTGAAAGAAGCCTCCTTACTTTTCTGAGAGGATGAATGTTCCCCTCCCTGAATACAGGTGTGCTAGCCTGTCATCAGAAGCTGCTGGCAGTCACAGTGCTGCCCTGAAAGGGAGGCAGCTTTCTCATGAAGTGAATGTGTTAGGTGGGGAAGAGACCCAAAAGATTCTGGTTCTTGGATGGCAACATCGAGCAGATCAATCAACCCCACTGTAGAGTCTGCATTACTTTAGAACTACATGGACCAATAAATCTCCCTTGTTTAGGCAGCTTGAATTGAATTTTCTCCCTAAGGCAAACAAAAGCCTTTATCTCCTTTTGGCTGTAACAGACTAAATTTGGCTATAATAGAAATGACCTGCCCCCCCTTTAAAAAAAACTTGCTCACATGAGAAGAGTTTTGAGGTCATAATGCTGTGTCGTCACTTGACAGTCATCACGAATCCAGGGTCTTCTAGCTTTTTGCTCTTCCAGACCTAGGAAGGGCTGGGCATGCTCCTGTCCTTCTGGTGTAAAAGAGCTGTGGTGCTCCAGCCATCACATCCTTTGTTTCAAGCAGCGAGATTCAGAAAAGGGAAAAAAGCACAACTCCTCCCTTTCAGTCCATGGCCTGAATTTCATACCCAGCACTTCTACTTTTCTCTCATTGGCAATACTTAGTCTCATTGTTATGCCTAGCCCAAAGGAAGCCGAGAAATGCAGACTTTCTTCCACTTTCTTTCAAGTGGCAATGTGCTCACTTAAAACTCAAGGTTCAATTAATAAAAAGGAAGGGTGGTATAAGAAGTTGGGAAAGGCAACTAGCTAGCGTCATCAATGGACTCAGAAAGTAATATATTTTTACGTCACCATTATATATATTTTGATCGCTTTGGCGATTGACATACTGTCTGAATCCAATCAAGTCAAGGTATGCAAGTCATCCCAGAAAGACAGATTATTTAAAAGCTTCCAGGGAAAAAAAAAAAAAAAAGCTTCCAGGGAGGCAGTTACACCACTGGCCCCTTGAGCAGTGCTTTGCAGCGGTGCTTGGAGTGTGGTAGACACTCAGTACGCATTTGTTGAATGCTGAGTGACTGAATCATTTTTAGCACCGCATTTAGCATTTCAATAACTCTTAAAATCCTCCTAAAATCTCCTAATGCAATTTTGTGTAAGACACAATTAGAGCTCAACCTTCACTGAACGGCAAGGAGGAGCTGCCCATCAACACCTGTGCCATACCCTTCTGTGTAATCAACACTGGTCACTGAATCCCAGAATTTAACTCACTCTGGTTGCTCTCTAGGGGCCCTTCTCAAATTCTCCCTATCAAGCTCAGGGATGGGACCAGACAAACTTCTTACCCAGACAGACACCTGGGTTTCCCTCCTCCTTCCTCTATTCCTACTTGAAGAATTCATTCATTCATTCATTCATAAGATTTTATTTATTTATTTGAAAGAGTGTGCACACACAAATGGGTGGAGGAGGGAAAAGGGGTGGAGGAGGGAGAAGGAGAAGCAGACTCTCTGCTTCAACGTGGGGCTTGATCCTAAGACCCCGAGATCATGATCTGAGCTGAAGGCAGATGTTTAACTGACGGAGCCACTAAGGTGCCCTGCCTTACTTGATGAATTTAGTATCATGTTTATTTTCAAGCCACAGGACTTCAGAGCTCAGAAGAAATGAAGACTTTTCTATTCAAGTCTGATGGTCTATGTGCCCAATGAGAATTAGAGCAATAACTCACTTCAGATACATTGTTTTTAACATGCAAGTGTTACCAATAGAGAGAGATGGAACACATGATATGTATCTTCTACTCTATAAGCATTTCCCCTGAAAAAGACATAGCATTTTAGAGAAGAGTGAGTTCTTCGTAAGCAGTTGTATTTCAATAATTTAGTGGAATTCTGCATTTTTGTTCACATGAGAGCTCTTTCTCTGAAGTGCCAGTTATTTTACTCAGTATGATATTATTCTGAATGATAGTTCGTGACATTTTCTGTTCAAGGACATAACAATTTACTTTTAGAATGAATTTTCTCCCCCTGCCTTCATATCCCAGTGTAGGAACTGCTATCTGGTGAATTCCAGACAGACCCAGTGTTGCTCACAGGGGAATCTATGGGTTACCTACATCCAAATCATGACGTGGGTTCCTTCCCAGCCTTGTAGAATCAGAATTTGTCCTGGTGAATCCGAGGAATTCAAATGTGCACTTTATGTGATTCTTGGGTACACTAAAATTTGAAAGTCACTTAGACTTCTCAAATTAAATTAACCTGATTTTTACACCTAAAAGGTATTATTACTGCTACCGATATTACAAACTACTACTAGTTGTATATTGAGAAATATTGAGCTCTTATCCCTTGCCAGAGTGTGGATGGAAAAACAAATGAGTGATGAGAAAATGTGCATCCAATGCAATGGACTCAACATCTTTCATTTGGCTTCCAATTGTTTTGTTTTGTTTTTTGGTTGAAACTCTATATGATGAGTCACCTCTGGATATGTGGTCACAGCTTTGAACTTAATCCCACTTCAGAAAGAGGTTAAAAGGGAATGGCTGTTGTAACATCTGCAAAGCTTCCCTTTTTAAAAAAAAATATATATTTATATATTTAATTTAATTTAATAAAGATAGTGTTTGAGCAACAGCGGACCCCAACCACAGCATCCAGTGACCATCAATGAAAAGTAGATTTAGAAATACTCTTACATATTTCTGGACTAATATAACACTTTGAAAGATAAAAATAAAGATAGTGATTATTTTTTTAAAAAGATTTCTTAGTAGGGAAGGAAGGAAAAAATGAAACAAGACAGGATGGGGAGGGAGACAAACCATAAGAGACTCTTAATCTCACAAAACAAATTGAGGGTTGCTGGGGGGTTGGGGGTTATGGATAGGGTGGTTGGGTTATGGACATCAGGGAGGGTATGTGCTATGGTGAGTGCTGTGAAGTGTGTAAGTCTGATGATTTACAGACCTGTATCCCTGGGACAAATAATACATTATATGTTAATAAAAATAATTTAAAAAGATATATTTATTTATTTGAGAGAGAGAGAGCTAATGAGTAAGTAGGGCAAGGAGCAGAGGGAGAGAATATCCAAGCAGACTTCTACTGAGCATGGAGCCTGACGTGAGGCTCTATCTCACATGCCACGAGATCAGGACCTGAGCCAAATCCAAGAGTCAGATGCTTAACCAACCGAGCCACCCAGGCGCCCCAGTAAGTGATTATTAATAGCAGGGTAATAATACTAGTGGAATGGTTTTGCAGGAAGGTGGTGGCAAACTGAATTTGTTTCTCTTTCATATCATTATTTCTAAGAATGGCCCAAATCCTGGTGTTCTGTGAGGTAGTACGGATGCTTTCCCTAGAGGCTGGAGTGTAATTCAGGGTTAAAATGTCACTTCTAATTTAGTGTCTATGTTTTACCATATGCTTTATTAACCTTCAGCCAAGCAATAGGATACTCATCAACACCTAAGGCATTTAATACATGTGATTTCCACGGAGAAACAGTAACCCAAAACTCAACCATCCTCCCTCTAGCTCAACTGATACATTTCCTAATCCTTTCAACATCAAGGGTACTAGCATTGGCATGGCGGAGAGTGTCACACAGGTCATGCTGTGATGCAAATTTCAGCCCACGACACACATCCTTTTTGGGGTGGGGGCAGTCTTTTGCCACCTCAATTCAGCCAAAAAACAATAGGACACCACTGGAGATGGAGAGCATGTAATGTGTTTAAGTGATTTTTTGTTATGCCTTTAGGGTGAGTAGATAAAGATAAAAAATAAACAGAAAAGAGTAAAGGACAGAGACTCCAAATTTGGATGAGCCACTGACTGCTGCCAATGGAAACTGAAATGGGAGCCAACCCCGTTAGTGTGTTACAAGCTTAGACATGGGATGTCTACCCAAGCCACTGTCAGTTGAATATGTCTGAGTACAGCTCAGTTTCCAAAATGTGAATCTAGGTCAGTGAAATCCCGCAACATATTTTTGCCCAAAGATTTTCTGTTGTTTGTTCCTGTGTAGATGGGGAGGACTGAGTTCATGGTGACAGGGAGAGTTGGAACTCTTTTCCAAAAACTGCACCCAAGTCACCCCATCTGGTAGTCATTTCTGAAGTCATTTTGTTCCTCACTGTCCCCCTAGGACCTAGTACAAGGCCTGGTACAGCACGGGAGTTCTATAAATATCTGTCAAAGTGCTGATCTGCTCCTTTTTTCTCCTGTGCCCCTCAAATCCCTCAGGCACAGTGTTCTGTTACTTCTCTAAATGGAACTCAGCTTCTGCACAGCCCTTTCTATTTTCACGGCTACTTCTCTAGTCCAGACTCTCCTCTTTATTTCTGGACAGTGTGATGGCACCTCACTAATTTTATTACTTCTAATCTCTATGCTTCTTAAATCATTACAGGCATATGGGCAGACAGAATTTTTCTAAAATACCACCTTCAGCTTTTACACCTCTGCTAAAAAATTCTGAGTGCCTCCCCACAGCCTGAAGAGAAGAAAACCCTCATTCCTTGGCCTCTGGATCAGCCCCAACTTATATCTGGAAGCTTAACTTTATTCTCCCCCCTGCACCCAGCCCTTGCTCCAGCCGTTGTCTATTGATTATAAAACAGATATTCCCCCAGCTGTCCTTTTTGTCATCACCACTCCTCCTCTATGACAGGACAGGCTTGCTGTACATTTTGGTCCACTTGCACTCTGACTCCCACCTCCTGTGACCACTTCCTCCTTAGAACTCCTACCCCTTCTAGGGGAACCCCACACCTACTAGTCATGGATCTTGTGTCACACTGTGACAGTATTTATCTTTTAATGTCCTGTCCTGTTTCTTCAATTAAGCCAGAGGGGCCTTGAGGGCAGAGACTGTTCCTTACTCATCTCAGTGTCCCCTGTGTTTGGGATAGAATCTTTCATAGAGTTGCTGTTCAATAAAGAGCACTGCTGGATGAGGGTCAGGGAGCTCAAGTTTCAAGCTCATCTATGACTCTTTCCAATTGCCCGCTGTTTTATTTTTTCCTATTGCCTTTTAAAAAGTCTTTCTGCAAAAGGAATAGTAATGAAAGGTTCTGGAAGCGTCACTTTTTTTTTTTTTTTTTTAAAGTGGAGAGAGAGAGAGAGACACAGAGAGAGAGAGAGAGAGCAAGCATGTGGGATGGGGAGGGGCAGTGGGAGAGGGAGAGAGAATCTTAAGCTGGGTGCAAAGCCCTATGCAGGTCTCAATCTTACCACCCTGAGATCATGACCCAAGCTGAAATCAAGAGTCAGGTGCTTAACTGACTGAGCCAACCAGGTGCCCCTAAGTGTCACCTTTTTTTCCTATTAGATTTTTATGTATAAATTAGAAAATGATGCTGTTTGTTAGATATCCAATCTGATAGTTTTTCAATTGATGCCTCCTCAAAGAAAAATGGAATTAGGTTGGAGTCTTCTGTGGTTTTCTACCCTCAAACACGCATGAAGATATTCAGCTATGCACATGTCTCCCATCTCCCATAGCCATTGAAAGAACAATATCACTGTGGTCAAGAGTCTTCAGTCAATCCACTTTGGAACTATCCCTATGGCTGGTGCTCTAAAATTAAATGGTTGCTATTTTTTAACAGGTGTTTGCACATCCATATGTTCAAGACACAGTCCTTCACCTTAATTGCCCATCCTGAAGCTTCCGACGGGAAGGAATGAAGCTCTCATTTCCTAGTGAGGCTGATTCAACTCTGTTTGCTCAGGATGAGACTGAGTACAGGAGACAGGGTCACACAGGGAGAGCTGGTGGCAGAGCCAGAAGGACAACCCACGAACTGGGATTCTAAGTTACCAGCTTAGCACTTATTGCCATTTTGGCTCTTTAGATAACAATGCTTCTTTACTAGCATCAACATGATTATTTTTAAACCTAAGTTCTTGTTTAACATCAGTAATGGTGTGAAGTTTAGCCTTTTTGTCTCTTTGGCACAAATCTTCACACCCAGAGATCAGGTCCTATTAGATTTCTGTGTGTGTGTGTGTGTGTGTGTGTGTGTGTGTGTGTGTGTGTTAGGGGAGGGGGTATGGAAACATAAGTCAAAGGCAAATATCCTGTCCTCAGAAAATGAAAGGAGCAATTTTTGGTCATTTGAAATATTTTAATAAGAATTTCAGCATGCCAAATGAAGTAGATGATGGCATTTGAGTTATTATCCAGTTAGGTATTATATTTTAAGTCACACAATGTTGAACTCTAGGAGGGAAAAAGGTAAGGAGTTTCTAGCTTTTGATGGCTTTAATCATGATACTTGCTCTACTTTTATTGTAACTTGGAATACATACCCTTGTACCTATGATATATAGTTGTTGGCTTCTTCTGGTGTGCATTATTCAGGATTCTAAGTAGATGCTTTTGGAATTTGCAGAAATCCTCGAAGGCCATGGCTCTCAACTGGTCTGTGCTTCAGAATCACCTGTAGAGCTTTTCAGAAATGGAGATGCGATCCAGACCCAGAACATTAGGATTTTCTGAGGCAGGTCCAGGTCAGTGTGTTTTCAGAAAGTTCCTCAGGTGGTTTTCAAGCCACACCTCTCATTAAAAACCACTAATTTAAGGTCACTTAGGCCTCTTCTCTTGAAAGTAAGAGTCTTGGATTCAAAGGCCATCCAACAGATGCTTGAAATCCCCCTCTAACATCCCACAAAGCCTGCTGAATATTTATCAATGTCCCATCGTATAATGGACAGAGTGAACAGCACTTTAAATGTAATTTCTTCCTCTTTTTTCTCTGAAATTTTCTTGAAAGCTCAAGAGAATAAAAACACTATTATTATTCCCTTTCTCCTACTTGGCCAATCTTGCCTTCTTCCTGCTTTGGAACTGGTGCCGAAATTCAGCATGGCTGTTTTGATCTCATAGCTTCAGATTATTTATGGCCCTATTATTCCAAGTATTTTATTTTGGCCACCCCAGCCTTGTTGGCATACAGCTCTGGGAATATCGTCAGATAAGACAACTGTTGCCAGGAAAAGCAGCATCAACAGTTGTTACAAACTCAGAGGCTATTTGGTTTTCTGTTAATTTCTTAATTCAGGCATGGTAGTTTTTTTCTTTTTTTAATCATTGTTTTGTGGATCTGGTGAATACAACTGGAACAGACAACCAAATAATAAGACTAAATTAAACCCACAATGGGACTGTCAGCATGCGTTTCACAGTAAAGACCCAAAGTGGGAAATTCTGTGGCTACACACTGTAATTCGCTGTGACAACAACAACTTGAAATGCAGAGTCTTTATTTTTCCATTTCAATCACCCTGTTGATACTAGTTACCTCTCATTCTGTCTTTTGGTTTTTGCTATTTGTTGTTCCAGTTGTCATCCAAGGAAATTCCAGGCAATAAAAAAAAATAGAAAATCCAAACACATTAAGGGTTTTTCCATCTTCTTTCTTTATATGACCATCTATAAAGTAACATGGACATTTTTGGACATAAAAATCAATGCTGAAGCTGAATCAAAAAATGAGAGGAAATACTGTCTGAGTGACCTCTATTATATAGTTAGTCATTCAAAAGAGAAAAACATGCCGTGTGCTATGCAATTTAAATTAGCTGCAAAGCAGCCCATGTGCTCATTCAAGGAATCTTACAAATGCAGCTAGTTATTTCAGGAAGTAGATAAGAAATCAAAAGACATTTCCATCAATATACATTATGAGCGTCAATTTAAAATTACAAGTCTACTGGAATTCCACTTACTAGATTTCAGCTACATTTACATGACAAAGACACAAAAAAAGGAGCGGTGATCTCATAATTCTTTTCTTACCACATCCTTTCAGTACTTCTATCAAAAGCATTTTAAAATTTTAAAATAATAAGTCATCGTGATACAAAAGAATGGACTTATTAAGCTAAAAAAAAAAAAAAAAAAAGGGCCAACAAACAAAACTGCAGATGCCAAAAGGGGAAAAGAATTGGTTTCCATAAGGGGTTAGGAAGGCAAGGGTGAGCTCCTTGCTGCCTGGCCAGCAGATGGCAGAGCACCCCCAGCTTGGGGAGAAAGTTCCCCCCAGCTGGGGAGAGTTTTAGCTAAATGTCACTCCCCCACCTCTTCCCATCTTCTCTGCCTTCCTCCCTTTGTTCACCTTTCTTCCCTTCTTTTTTTTCCCCCTAACTGACCAGAGGACTGAATGCTACCAAGGAGATTGAGTTAAAAATCAATACAGTGAGTCCCTCCAGAGGGCAGGAATTACAGTCTATCCTCTTATGACCGAGAGCATGTAATTAATCCAGGTTCCTGGAAAGGAAGTCGATTTTGGAATGGATTTAGGAAAAATTGGATGGGATGTGGTGCAAATCTACTCTTTGCCATGCCTCTGCCTCCCCAGTTGTACTGAGGTAAACTGACAATTAAAACCTATATATATGTAAGGTATAAGAGCTAGGGGGAGGGAAAATGGGGAGCTGTTGCTCAAGGAGTACGACCTTTGTCTTTTTTTTTTCTTAATTAATGCAATAAAAAGAGGTTAGTCTGCAGTAAAGACAGGAATCATGTAGAAGGTAATCCAGAGGCTTAAGAGTTAGATCCCACTATTGGAAAATTATTTATGTAAGTTGATCTCAGCCCACTTCCAATAATACATTACATACGTATTTTTGTACACTTTAAAAATTAAACATACAAAGTAGCCCCCTTAGCTACTCGACTCCCTCACTCCTTAAATTACCACTATTCTGACTGTTGATAGCATAGTTTTGTCTCTTGTTTAAATGAAGGACATAATAGAATTTGTGTATTTTTTTACTTTTAAATTTTGTTTTAAAATATTTTATTTATTTATTTGAGAGAGAGAAAGCCAGAGACAGCATGAGCAGAGGGGGCAGGACAGAGGGAAAGGGAGAAGCAGACTCCCTGCTGAGCAGGGAACACTATGCAATGTGGGACTGAGATGGGGCTTGATCCCAAAACTCTGAGATCATGACCTGAACTGAAGGCAGATGCTTAACTGACTGAGCCACCCAGGCACCCCAAGAATGTGTATTTCTTGGTGATTGACTTCTTTTGCTCAAATTATGTTTGTGACCAGCAGTTGCAGATGTGCAGCAACTGGAGTTCTCATCATCTCTGAGAAGGCAAACATCCCTTCTGCAAGAGTACTAATAGGTCTATTACTGTGCAAGAATTAATTAATCTTACACTATTTTCTTGTATAGCTAGAAGGGCAGGATGAAGGTATGCCCAGAGGCACATGCAGAATAATAGAAAGTATTGGGGGGGGGGAACTATAGAATAGACAGGTTGCTCTGAAGATGGATTTTGCTGAGATAATAGTATTTCTAGGATAAGACTTGATGTTAAATGTCTGGGTATTTGCTCAAATCAACCTCCAGTAGCTTGGCTGTATCAGCAGTAAAATGCAGTAATAACATGTCCTCCTTTTTTCCTTCCCTTCATTAAATATACTCTTTATTAAATGTGTATTAAATGTGCCCTGTGTTAAACGTGTTCTGGATTTTTCAGCAGAGAGTCACTAAAGTCTTCCTAGGTTGAATGATTTCATTTAAATATACAATACACACACTATTAAATCTACTACAACTTAGACAGGTATGAGACTATGTCTATAAGATTCTACTTCATTAACCAAAAATCGACTGCAACACGTTACGAAGTGTTTCAAATGCAATAAGACTATCTAGAAACCCTTGGGCTCTCTGCTTTGCATGAATATATAAGTAGTTTTCTAGCTCTGAAAGAAGCAAGCAAGCACTCAGCAACCAGTGACAGATGTGGGAAGTACTCAAGCTCTCAGTATACAGCACAGGAAGGCACAGTTTACCTCCGTTTAAGTGCTATGCCCTTCAAAGAGATGCCCAAGTGGCCACAAGCTTCTCTATAGAGACATCAAGATCAGTAAGGGAAAAACAGACATCTGGGACTAAACTCACACCTTTCATCATAAGTCAGATCCTGGACACCACAGCAGACATGTGAAGAGGTAGTGGGTAGTTGGAGAGAGGGGAGGAGAGAGAAGAAGCGCAGCTGAAACAAATTTATGGCAAAATAATTGGAAAACGAAGAATGAGTATGGAGTGGGGTGGACAATTGGGGAGAGGAAAATTAAGGCCCGGGAAATCTGATTCCAGAGGACTGTACGCAAAATGTTTTATTTCATCAGGTCTCAGTATTTTTACCTATAAAATGGAAAAAAATAAAACTGATAGATTTCACTATGTGCAAATGGTCTGTCTCTATCCATTTGTCTTTCTGCTTACTTATATTAGTATTATTATCTCCAAATTAGTAGTAGGACTTACCGCACTATCAATTTTATTGACTTTTCTAATACAAGAGCCAAAACTGTTCTCAAATACATAAACAATTCAGCTCACTAAATGGGAATTTCAGCAAACCACCTAGTTCCGACCTGAGAACATGCCTGCATGGAGATCTCACTATTCTTCCATTCAATTTATTCCTTGGCTTTCACTACAAGGAGAGCCTTTCTGATGCTAGAAACACGGCAGGTGGATATTTGCCAACTCTACAGGCCCAGAGTTTAGGAAGCACATTTGCTGATGGAAAATATGATCTCCGAAAAGTGAATACCATTCCACTAAGTGAGGATTATTTATAGCTTCTGACACAGAAGGTTTCAAGTATAGAGTGAACATCATTATTAACACTAACTCAAATAAACTCTACAAGAACGAGGACTATAAAGTCCACACCAGATGCCCTTAAAAGAAGTAATCTTAGAGGACTTGACTTGATGATGAGATGGGAAAGATGAGTGGAGAAATGGTAGTGAATCCAAGGCATACAATGGGCCTCGGGCTTGGCTTTCTTTTTTCTAAGTTATCAGTGGTCCTCTTTTCTGATTGTAGCATCTTCTCCTTCCCTCTCCCCCCCCCAACTTTTTTTTTTTTTTTTTCGAAAGGACTGGTGGTCCAACATCTCTAAAGCAATATAGACCCTTCTGTTCAGAAGCCCAGACTCCTGCTTCATGGAGATAAACTCATCTTCTTCCTCACTTTTAAGTCGCTACCTCTTCAGACTTCACCTGCTCCATCCAACCATATCTCCAGGAGCCCATAGGAAAACTCTTTATCAGTTGGGCTAGTTTGCTCAGATCTCACATATGTACCCGGCTCAGTCTTTGTCTATACTGTGTCCCCACCTAGAACACTGTCTCACTGAATCCTGCCTTGGCAAACCCTTCTAGCCCCATTTTTGTCCATGAGGTTCTCTCTGAACATCCAGCCCCCAGGGAGCTCCATCCTCTCCTGTGAATAGCAGTTAGGACTACTTCACACAGTGTTTTGCTAGTTAACCATATTGTACTATCTCTTAGGTCATTATGTGTTAGTTTCTCCAGACTATTTAAGTTAGGGTCCTATCTGAATTAGGAATCAAGCTCTTTGAGTTAAGGATCTAGTCTACCCAGAATTGCAGATGGAGCTACTTTTTGTAATCTGTCTACCCAGAGGATGTTCCGTCTGCTAATTAACAAGAGCACAGGATAGGCCAGCTTCAGCCCTCTCCTTCCCTTATACTCAATCTCAGACATGCGCTGACCAACCCAGCTGCCACAGATAGACACCACAGTTAGTCCCTGAGGAGAAAAATAATCTTTCTAGATCCTTTGAGTGATACCATCTATCAAATATTTTTTACCATCTATCAAATATTTTCTTTCAAGACACCACCTTTCCTATATGTGGAAAGTTGACACAGCCTTCCAGATGAACAAACAAGAGACATTCTCTAAAGGAAACACAGAAAAAAATACCTAATTCAAATTCTAAAGCAGGCTGTTTAGCAATGATTGTTAAAAGTCCTAGGAATGCAATCAAAGATACAGTATGAGTAAACGAAGATGGGAAGGCCAGGAGCGCAGGCTGAGGAAGCTACAGGAAGTCCGGGCGGGAGGGGGAAACTCAGCAATTGGAAGGCCAGGATTTTTTCTGAGATAAAATGCACCAAGGCTAGTACTGAGATAGACAAGTAAAGACCTAAAAAGAAAAAAAAAATTAACTGTGCACCTTGGGACACACAGAGTTCCTCTCTTTGCCTGAAAGAAGCTTCTGTCTTTGGTCCTTTCGTAAGTCGTGAGGAAGAGATGGTAATCCCAGCCCACCATGTAGTGTTAGCCTTGTGGCTTGGGGTGAGTAATTTGATCTAGTTCTCATCTGCAAAATGGAAATAATACCACCTCTCCCATTTACTTATTCATCCATTCATCTGATATTTATTAAGAGTCCACCATGGGCCAAGCATGAAAGGGAACAATGGTGAGCAAAACAGACATGGTCTTTGGCATGATGGAGGGTCCAGATCATCTTGCGGGGCTATTACAGAGAAGGAAAAGCACGTCGCAGCGGAAGGTTTTGAAGACTTCCACTCTTGACCTAGCTCTGTGATTTGGGCAAATCGTAATTTTTTCTGGGCTTTCCTATTCTCACCTGTGAAACGAGACAAATTCTTGTCCTAAAATTTTAGTATTCTAGATGCAAGCAGTTAAATTTTTTATGTATTTCTGAATCATGTTTTCCTAAAAGATTATTATGAAATATTTCAGACACACAAAAGGATAAGAATAATATAAGAACCCCTTGTGTACTATCTTAGTTAAGGAAAGTGCTACTGGTGGCATGCCTTCCTTTTCCCCAGAGAAAGTAACTGTGATGTTCTTGGTTTTTCTTATTCTAAGTCACGGCCTTTCGAGGATCCCTGGTGTATGAACAGTTCAGCAGTGAAGAGTTCTTACATCCGTTCTTACAACTGGTGTTCCTAATTCCCAATGAATGAGAGGTCACGACAGTGTTGACATGAGAAAGCTTGAGTACCAGCCTGTTCTCAGCCCGCCACTCCTGCTTGCCGCCCACCCAGTAGTCAGAATGAGGAAAACCACGCGGCAGGCATTGCCGGCTGCATTTTGAAGGAGCATAGTTTTGTATCTACCTTTAGGGCCTTCTGCGCAGATTCACTGGATCCAATTGCGATCAGGTTAGGCCCAGCCATGCTGCAGAAACTCTTCAAATGCAAAGCATCAACCACTGGGACTGTGGAGACGGCATAGTCCTATGTGTGTAATAGAAACAAGCAGTTTGGCATTGCAGAATAGTTCTAAAACTGACTTAACCCTGCCCAAAACATGGCTATTTCTAGGGAGGCTACCAGGGGCCCTGAATATCGGAAGAAAAACTGGGATCTGTAGGTTTTGGTGTTGCCAGTTAAATAAAGACTACTTAGAATACTTCCCCCACCCCAGAAAGAGAGTGAGCACATGCATGGAGGTAGGGAGGAGCAGAGGTGGAAGGGGAGAGAATCTTAAGTGGGCTCCATACCCAGCATGGAGCCAGGTGCTGAGCTCCATCTCAGGACCCTGAGATCAGTCATGACCTGAGCCAAAATCAAGAGTTGGACACTTAACTGACTTCCACCCAGGCACCCCAATAGAGACTACTTTTAAGAAGAAAGTGCAGAGCCTCCTTCCAGATGTGTGATTATGTCAACAGCTAGATTTGCTGGTTGATCCATGGAGTGGGTTACTCTGGAAAGTTATGTCGGAATATCCTGTGCAAACTAAAGCCTCATGTCCTCAAGGGGAAAAGAGCTTCCTACACAGTCTGGTGAGCCAAGCCAATCTATTAATAATAAATGGAGTAAAGGGACCTTGAGAAGACGTGTAATATCTAGCCCAGTTTCCAGCACATAGTGGGTACTAAGTACAAGTGATCCTTGATTCCATTGTGAAAAATCCATGTTTCATGTTTGAGTCAGCGGGGTCTCGAGACTTTCTGGGAAGTCATTTATTGTGTAGGAAATCTGTCAGGTAGCTGCATGATTTTACAGTGGGGGAAAAAAACAGAAGATGTCCAAAATTTTGTCTTTTATGGCTATGGTAGCTCAATGCAACCTATTTATTGAGAAATTTGAATTTGACAGCTCTTAAAACTTCTAACAAATGTACTAATATTAGGAATTATTTTGCAGAGCTGGTGACATATAGATACCATTATTCACGACATGCTGATTCAATGTGTCTATGAATGCTTATTAATTATTGTATGCCAGGCATCAATGGTCTAACTTTACCTACCTTAAAAGTATCAGCCAAGATTTCAGCACCTCGTTGATTTGTCCTTTTGGAAAGGCCCACAAAAAATTCTCTGCCTATAACAAATGTCATGGAACACAATGAGTACATGGCACCAGTGATGGCATACTGTTTCTTTATCTGTAAATAATGAACTTAAAGCATCACACAGTTCTTTCCTACCACAGAAAGCAGCTCTGCTTATACTCTGACCTCTGCTCTCTTTATACAGATCTGATTTCAAACTACCATCCTTAGAAAGAAACTTTTTCAAATTCACAGAGGTGGAAAGTAGAATAGTGGCTGCCATGGTCTCAGGGGAGGAGGAACTGGGAAGTCAGTGTGGTAGGTATGAAGTTTCAGTGTGTGAAGGTGAAAATGTGCTGGACATGGATGGTGGTGATGGTTACACACTGAACTATACACTTAAAAATAATTAAATGATAGGTTTTATGTTTTATAATTTTAGCACAATAAAAGAATAAATGTTCCACTTAGGAAATAACAAAATTAAACACCTTCATGTGTAATAAAAAATTAAGTAATTGCAATGACAAAATTAAGTAACTTGCAATGACAAGTTAGTAATGCTTCCCCTTTTTTCCCTAAAAGAATAATATCAGACATTCATGATGAAGTCAGATTCCTTTTCTTATAACGATGATGTAAAGGTTGAAGAAACTATACGCATAAAGGGAGTTTAGGGCTGACTGGTCTTCAGGCCTGACCTCTAAAAAGATGCCCTTAAAACTCTTATTTGTTGTTTCAAGTCAAAATGTCAGAGATACCTATTTGCAAAGGAGGATGGAACTTTCTAGTCATTTGGCTTTTCTGAAATTTCATAAATTTTCTTCTCAGAAGGCAAAACATCAAGAAAAAATGGTCCCCTGGTGAGAGGCAAGCAAACAATTATAGTAGATAATATTAGGCAATATATAACTGTGAGGATTCTTAACTTTTTCATTTTTTGAAAAAGAATTCTACATGAAATGTGAAAACATATTCAAAGAGAAATCAGTATATTTTGATCCAGAACATTAGGGTAAAGTATAAAAAGCGAAACCATGTAGAAAGAATTGCTTGATAGACTTTACAAATGTTATAACGTTAATCCTCATGATGTCCTTAAAAAAGAAGTAAATGACCCAGGTCAAATGATGTTATGATAACTTCCAATGGCTTATGCTTTTGGCAGACAGAGGACCCTTTGGTGGCACATTGACGGGCTTTTTGTTTTTGTTTTGTTTGTTAATGGTGTGTCTGTATTGTCCCTTGAGAAAACTCAACTACCTACAAATCTAAGGGAAAGATATTTTATCTGAGAAAAGTATTACTTTATTTAAAAATCAGCTGGGGGTCCCTGGGTGGCTCAGTGGGATAAAGCCTCTGCCTTCAGCTCAGTTCATGATCCTAGGGTCCTAGGATCGAGCCCCACATTGGGCTCTCTGCTTAGCAGGCAGCCTGCTTCCTCCTCTCTCTCTCTCTCTCTGCCTGCCTCTCTGCCTACTTGAGATCTCTGTCAAATAAATAAATAAAATCTCTTAAAAAAATCAGCTGAAAATTTTTAAATTTCCTTAATTATTCTAGATAAAAATAGATTTATAAATTAGATTTATATATAATTTTTAGGAAAAAATTTAGTGGATTAAGCAAATTTAAACAAATTCATAATGGGGCATGTGCACTATTTCTATTTTAAAAGACTAAGGTAGCAAAGCACAAAGAAAAGCAAACTGCCCATCACTTTAAAAAGTCAATTGGACTTCTGTTTCTGGTAGTATGGTGGACTATATCCCCCTAAATGGCCTTTCTTTTTTTATTTTAAGATTGTATTTATTTGACAGAGAGAGAGAGAGAGCACAAGAGGAGAAGAGGGAAAGGGAGAAGCAGGCTCTCTGCTGAGCAGGGAGCCCACGTGGGGCTCAATCCCAGGACCTTGGGATCATGACCCAAGCCGAAGGCAGATGCTTAACCGACTGAGACACCCAGGCACCCCAAAATTCCTAAATAGTCTTTCTGATGGAAATAACAGAACTTCTGGAACTGAAATATTAAAAAACATTTTTGTTGTTGTTTTGTCTGTTATGTCAACTTTTTCTGTTATCAATTCCCCCTTTCCCATGTCATTTGTCCTATTGATGATCCTACTTTCTGGATCTGATTGGTTGTTTCCCTGTGTATCATCTAACATGAAATTGTTCCTTTGTATGTTCAGTAAGCTGATAGTTTCATGTAGATGTTTAACTAGATTCTTGTTAAAAAATTTTTCTTTGCTAGGACTACTTCAGAGGTGGGGCTGAACTATTGTATCACATCATGAAGCACATGACTGACAGCCACATTGTTGGTGATACCAGAATAATCTGTGTGTTCAAGGGGTATCAGTCTGATCCATCCATTGTAAAGCTCCCCATCAAGCTTTCATATAAAGGTTTTAACAGGCTTGGATGATCATTACTCAGATCCATTATTTTATTAGGGATCTACATTTACTGGCTAGAATTCTTAAAAACAAAAACAAAAAACACTTTCTCAATCAAGTATTTGGTCTACTTGAAATAGAATTAGTAAAGGAAAGATAGCTAAATGCCTGAATCTTTCCTTCACTTATTAACTATCAGAGTAGTAAGGTGGCATCCCCAGCAACTTATAATAATGACTTATATGTTTTTTAAATAACACCATTACCCATAAATGAGTCAGAGAATAAATCATAATGGAAACTGGAAGATATTTAAAACTAATGATAACAAATATATATCAAAACACAAAGGATTCAGTTAAAGCAGTACTTGAAGGGAAAGTTATACAGCTTTAACTGCTTGCCTTAAGATGAGAAAAGGTTCAACATTAAATAGACAAACTTCCAAATTCAAATTTAAGAAAAAAGGAGCAGAATAAAAACAAAGAAATTTGAGGGAAAGAATTAAGGACAGAAACAGGAAGAGGAAAGGAAATATATAAGACAGAGAGAATTCAACAAAGCCCAAAATTGGTTCTTTGAAAAGATAAATACAAATGAAAGATCTCTGACACAAAAGAAAAAAAGAGAAGGCATAAATAAACATTAAGAATGAAAAGAGGACATAGCTATAACGCTGTGAAGTTTAAACAGATATCAAGAAGATATGAAGAAGTTTATACCCAACATTTTGAAAACTTAGATAAAATATGAGAAAATGGAACTCACAAAAACTGACTCAGAAAACCCTCAATAGACATGGAACCATTAAAGGAATGGAGTCCGTTTAAAATCTCCCCACAAAGAAAGTACCTGGCCAACAGGGTCTATTTATAGGTAAGTTCTCCCAAAGTTCAAGGAACGCACAATTCAAATAGTACTGATTCTAGAGAACAGAAACATAGGAAATATTCCCTAATACATGTTATGAGGTTAAGATAATTCTTTTATCAAAGCCAGAGAAGGAAAGCAAGCAAGAAAAATTACAGGCCATAGAAACAAAACTCTCAAGAAAAGACTTAACAAACTAAATCCAGCACTGTAGTAGAAAGAGAGTATATCAAAGCGGAGTTTGACTTCATCCCAGGGATGAAAGACTGACCCAATATCAGCAAGATCAATTAGTGCAATTAACCACATCAATAGATTCAAGGAGAAAATCATATACATTTCACTGGAGCAAAAAGAGTTTATCACCTGAAACTCCATTTCTAGCTGTTTACTTTAAGAAATTCTTATACACATTCCCAGGACACACACACAAGAGCATCCATAGCATCACTGAAGATAATTGAAAAAAACTGGAAAACACTCAAATATCCATCAGCAGTAGAATGAATAAATGTATTGTGGTAATTCTTAACCATGGAATACCACATAGCAGTGAAGACAAAGAGCTATAGCTAGAAGCATCTAGTTAGATCAAAAGCAGAAAAATCAGACTAGTTCCTATAGTATGATCTTAATCATATAAAGTTATAAGACAAGCAAAATTAAACAACATATAATTTAGATTGAGGCAAAAGTCGAAGGTACTGATTAATACAAAATGCAGGACAGGCTGAGAGGAGAGAGAGGTTGGGAGTGGGGCTCCTATGGTCGTGGCAATATTCTATTTCTTAAAGCCAGGTGGCAGACAGCAGGTGCTCATCTTATCACTGGTCTTTAAAGTGTGCATAGACATTTACAACTCTTTTTTTTATTTGCTCCATATTTCACAAAAATTAAAAAAATGAAAATAGAGATAAGCTGATGTCCATTTCAGAGGAATAGGATTGCAATAATTTCTGACAGTAGCTGCTGGCCTGACTCATAAGATTCCTGGTGGAGCTGGAGTTGGATAGCTGCTTTCCTTCTGCCCACTTCTCGATCGACTGTTAATGAAGCTCTGAGTTACAAAAGGAAGAGGATCCAGAACACATGGAAAGTGCTACAGATTTTGTTCCTTACCCAACTCTTCTGAATCAAAAATTGAACGGTGAGTGTTGCCCAATATGGTAAATGTGGTTAGTGCCACTTGAACTGTATACTTAAAAATGGTTAAGGTGACAAATTTCATGTTTTATGTATTTTACCACAATTAAGAAAGGAAAAAGAAAAAATTGAGAAGTAGGAAACAGAAGGCAGGACCAGTCAGGCATTAGGCATGAATGAAGTGCCAATCAGATATCTCAACATGATCTCAGTTTTGAATAAAAGAACTTTCAAGACATTAACTTAAGGATTGAATATTACCAAAATAAGCTTACAGATAGTGTCAAAGACAAGCCTCACTCATTAGGTACCTAATGAGAAGTTGAGGCAAAAACATCAGGATTGAAATGTTATGGAAAGATCTCTGACCAAAGGAAGAGGTTCCTGTAAAATAGGCTGAGCCAAAACATGAGAAGATTTTAGGGAATCTGTTCAGCTCGGCTGTTAAGATAGCTAAATGGCTGTGAACACAGCTTGTTTTAAAACATACTTCAAATATTATCAATACCTGCTTACAAGAAGTTATTTATTATATGGCTATGTTCTGGTAAAAAAAAAAAAAGTTTTATTGTAAGGAAGCATGATTTACATCTAGCTTTTCACAAAAGCCTATTTTCTAAGAGAAACAGTCTGTTGTTCTGTGCTGCCAAAAAGAATGAAAAGTGCCATCAATGGGAGACACAAAGAATATTCCAAGGGAAACTTACTAGGCAGATTCGAAAGAATGCCTGAGTCTGCTTGGACATGGCCAGAGTTGAGAATGCAGCATAGGCCTCCCTGATCCCTTGTTCTGTGTTCTTATGGCTCAATGGGTGTGCACTCCATGCCCCAGAGGAAGGGCCATTGCCTGTGACAACAGTAGCCCAAGTTGCGCACTGCGCAACTCCAGGGTGGTACTATTCATAAACCTGTGATAAGAATGGTGTCACCCGGAGCTCAGCAACACAGTGGTGCCACCCATAGGTGTGACACTGGGCAAGGGACTACGCAAATATCACAGAATAAATACCTCTCCTCCTCCTAGAACATTAATTATATCAAAATGTAAGTAATACAAAATATTACGTTTAGATTAAAATGAAGATGGCTATATTTTCTCTCTATATAAGGGATTCAATATAAAATTCACATCAGCCAAAATATTAGACTTCTAAGAAGCTTCATATTTTCAGTGGGGCCACCTGGGCTACATTCCCAAATCCCTGGGAACCAGCCCTTGCTGGCAGGGTTACATCTGTGAAACAGGTATTGATTCTCTGACATTCAGGGTAAAATAAACTCTCACTATAAATTAAAAATTATTATTGATTGTCTTGTTTATCAGTTAACTAGGATGAATCTGGGGATCCAAATTTTAGGTTGTGACTTTTGCAAAACAGTAATAGGACCATAAATAGCTGGAAAGGTTAAATGCTACTATTACTGTTTCTTTCTTTCTTCCTTTCTTCCTTTCTTTTTTAAAATATTTTATTTATTTATTTGATAGAGAGAGATCACAAGTAGGCAAAGAGGCAGGCAGAGAGAGAGGAGGAAGCAGGTTCCCCACTGAGCAGAGAGCCCAATGTGGGGCTCGATCCCAGAACCCTGGGATCATGACCTGAGCTGAAGGCAGAGGCTTTAACCCACTGAGCCACCCAGGCGCCCCTAATTACTGCTTCTTTAACAGCAATAATATGGCCACTATAAAAACTGATTCTAGTTAGATACAAAATAATATTAGCTGTTTGTATTGGTTGAGTTCTGCTATTATTCATCTGGCATAGAAGGCAAATCAATTTGCACTGAAAATTATTTAAATTCATCTTGCTGTCTGGGCAGGAAAATTATTTGTAAATGACACATCTTGAATTAAGAAACTTTTAAATACAAACCAGATATAATAGCACACAATGCAAAACTATGCAACCCACAAGCTCAAAGTATAAAATATAGTAGATGCAACCTACAAAATGATAGGTACACACTGGTAACAATTTTGTAAAAAATACGATAGATGGCATGCATATAAAAGTACTAAAAGGACATGCACCCAAATGTTGAAATGATTATCTTTCAATGAAAGGTCATTTTCACTTCATTCTCTTTTGTGCTTTCCAGTATTTTCCAAATTCCTTCAGTATTTTCCAAATTCCCTGCAGTTAGCATTTTTCCTTTGGTAATTAAAACAAAACAAAAACCCCTACAGTTAAATAATACAAGCCAGGTATTAGAAACAGTTTTGGATAAGAGAAAGTGAGGATGAAGATACCTGTGAATAAGACGTCTCCACCATCTAAGGTTGCATTTTCGTCTTTCATCTCTACTAGATTAAGCTGAAGTTTTTCTAATGCTTCTTTCATCATGTCAACCTGTTGAAAATAAAATGATTCAGATTGATATCCTACCATTTTCTAACAACAAAACTAATCATCTAAAACTTCTGAACACTGAATCATGTTCTTACATACATAAGTGCACACACACACACACACACACACCCTGTGAATATATGAATATACGTAGTGTAGTTTGGACTTGCAATGACCATTTGCAAGACAATAAATTATGTATTAGAAATTGTCCATTTTGTCTTTGTCCAGTCCATGCTAAAGTCAGTATTATCTTCCCTTTTTCTGTTGGAGGCTGACTAAGTAGGGCACTGTTGGAGGCTGACTGGTTAGGACACTGTTGGAAGGCTGGCTAGTTACAGCTTATGAGTCAAGGATGGTGGAAGGCAGAACACATCCTCCTATTCTTGCCAGAAATTACAAGATTTAATTTTAAACCTTAAGTCAGTCAGTCAGTCTTTCAGTGTCTTACGTACACTGAGGAATATATGGAAGAAATATCAATGATAATAATTGGCAACTTGAAATCTCAGCTCACAGGACAGTCATTGTTCTGTTCAAATATTTTTTAAAATGTCAGAACATTTAAGGATTCTCTGTAAGTCTGAACTGCTAATTAAATTTAATCTAGGGGTGCTTAACAGATACAATAATTGCAATCAAACCAAAGAATACTTGAAAAATGAATTTCAGGGACTTTGTAGGATTGCAGGGTATAGTCTAAAGCACAGAGATATTCTGGGCTGAATTAGGGAATATTTCCAGTGAGGTTTATTTTTAACGTAAGAAAAAAATTTAAGGCATAACAAATGCCCTTTGGAATTCACAGTTTAATTCAAGTCCTTCCAGCAGCTCAACAATTTAAATATTTCTGTAGGTCTGAATAACCTTTGACATGGTGAAGACATGCATCGAGAAAACATGAATAGGGGTGGAAGGGAAAACAAGAGATCACATGATACTGAGAAAAGGAGGTAGTTCTGCCAAAATACAGCATGCCCAGGACACATACTGAATTGTCAATGAAGAGTTAGGAGACAAAACTACAGTAGAGTAACTTCTTTTTTTTTTTTTCTTCTTTTTTTTTTTAATTTTATTTTTTTTAAACATATAATATCTTTTTATCCCCAGGGGTACAGGTCTGTGAATCGCCAGGTTTACACACTTCACAGCACTCACCATAGCACATACCCTCCCCAATGTTGATAATCCCACCCCCCCAACCCCCTCCCCCCATTAACCCTCAGTTTGTTTTGTGAGATTAAGAGTCACTTATGGTTTGTCTCCCTCCCAATCCCATCTTGTTTCATTTATTCTTCTCCTACACCCTTAACCCCCCATGTTGCATCTCCTCTCCCTCATATCACGGAGATCATATGATAGTTGTCTTTCTCCGATTGACTTATTTCGCTAAGCATGATACCCTCTAGTTCCATCCACGTCGTCGCAAATGGCAAGATTTCATTTCTTTTGATGGCTGCATAGTATTCCATTGTGTATATATACCACATCTTCTTTATCCATTCGTCTGTTGATGGACATCTAGGTTCTTTCCATAGTTTGGCTATTGTAGACATTGCTGCTATAAACATTCGGGTGCACGTGCCCCTTCGGATCACTACGTTTGTATCTTTAGGGTAAATACCCAGGAGTGCAATTGCTGGGTCATAGGGGAGTTCTATTTTCAACATTTTGAGGAACCTCCATGCTGTTTTCCAGAGTGGTTGCATAGTAGAGTAACTTCTAAAGTAATAAAAATACAGAACTATTCTGACAACAAGGGTGACATTCACACAGTCAAGAAGAAAAGAGGATACAAATTAAAATAAATATATCATCTCATCCTTGTCCTGGAACTCATGTAAAAATTCCACAAACCAGAGTGACTCAGAACAATAAAAAAAATTATTTCCATGGACAAAATGGTCTTCATGTTGTAATAAATATATCTAGTGTTCTTTTAGCGGAATAGGTTTTTCTATATAACAGGAAGGGGAATCATTACTGTAGCATCAAAAAAGAAACAAAATAACCTTTACCATGGCTTGCAGGGCTATGGTGAACACAAGAAAACACACAACTGTTTCCTTCTAGCATCTGCCTCTGGGACTGCGGAAAATTCTCTGAGCTTGGAGAGAGATCTTTAGAATGCAGCCACTGTATCTTTGGTCTCTCTTGTGATGCTATTGCTTCTATTGTAACTTAATATTTCAAAAATTACTAGGAATACAGCAATAACATGTATTTTGGTCTGAAAAATGCACATGTAACTTTGTTCGATTCTTAAGAGTTTTAAGAGGAACTTTATTCAATTCTTAGGAGTTTAAAGAGAACTGAAGTAGGGAGGCTGATATATACCAGTTTCAGAAACACCGTATTTCTTTAAAAGTCCTGTGTCTTTCAAATTAAAGTTTTAGAGGATAAAATGCTTGTGGTTTCTTAAAAGTTAAAACAGCTTGCTTAGCGAAATAAGTCAATCGGAGAAAGACAACTATCATATGATCTCCCTGATATGAGGGAGAGGAGATGCAACATGGGGGGTTAAGGGGGTAGGAGAAGAGTAAATGAAACAAGATGGGATTGGGAGGGAGACAAACCATAAGTGACTCTTAATCTCACAAACTGAGGGTTGATGGGGGGAGGGGGGTTGGGAAAGGGGGGGTGGGGTTATGGACATTGGGGAGGGTATGTGCTATGGTGAGTGCTGTGAAGTGTGTAAACCTGGTGATTCACAGACCTGTACCCCTGGGGATAAAAATATATTATATGTTTATAAAAAATAAAATAAAAAAAAATTAAAAAATTAAAAAAAAAAAAGAAAAAAAAAGTTAAAACAGCTGCACCAGTATGAATGGATTTTGGATTATGGATTTTGCACAAGGCCTGTACTTTTTTTTCTCCTTAAATATTCAGTCACATCTATATAAACAAAATCTTCAGGATAGGTCCACAACACAAACATTGATGATACCATATTGCTTTCAGAGTTAAGGGTATGGACAAGTTAAAAAATTTGTTAAATGTCAAGTAAATAGTTCTGAGGACTGTAGAACCATATGGCATCAAATTGGCAATGCTAACTCCAGGGAAATTTCTGGAGAAGAAACAAGAAAGGCTGAACCTGGAGGCTGTGCATGGAGAACCGCAAACTCTTGGCACAGTGGTTCTGTGAAGCACACCAACTCAGCTGCAAACAAGGCCTGGTATTGCCCTGATACATGGACCTGGAGCGAGTCAGTTATCCAGGCAGTTAGAATAATAAATGTAACTATATTAGTGGGAATTTTTGCAGGAAAAGATCCAAACCATGAGCCTTCAAAGAAACTGCCCGTTCTATGGTTACATAGCTATGGTTAATGTTGACTTAATTAACTTTCAAGGGGGAAAAAAAAAGTCTAAACAACACACCCACCTTTCACTGAGACACTAACCTTGCAGAGTGGAATTTAGCATTACTCACGGTGGAGAGAAACTGTCAGACAAACAGCATTAGCTTTAAAGGTTGAGTTGAATAGTTCACTTTACCCCCATGAAATGAGAAATAAAAGGGTAAATTAGAGAAACAGCCTTAATTAATTTAAAGCCTACCAATATTATTTTCATACTCTAAAGATTGGCCAGGCCTTTCTTCCTCCTCTCTTCACTCTGCATGTACTTTGTTTCATTCTTTTACTCTGTACTCCCATTTCTTTTTGCCCCCTCTTTGCTACTCCCAAACTTTGCTAAAGATTCCTTCCCTGACCACAGTGGGTTCAGACCACCTCTGTGGCTTCTGACCATCCAACCCGCATGTCTTTCTCAAGAGCTGGTACTAGTATTGAGGTCATTATTGTTTCCTTTTCTTCTTCCTTCCCTCCCCACCTTTTTTTCTTCCTTCTTTCTTTTTTATCCCTGGAGTACTATTGTCAAAAACTGTGGAGCTCTTGGGGTTACACAGAATGCCCTGGGAATGTCTGCATAGTGTAGTGTTATCCCCTAGGACCTGGGATTCAAATCCTGCTCAGCTACTTATTAGCCAGAGACAGCTTGTTTAACTTTCTGGGCCTCAGTTTTCTCATCTTTAAAACCAGTGGTTAGTTATAATAGTATCAACTTTCTCGGCTCCTCCCAATGTTGAAATAGATGCAAAGCACTTAGCACATTGTTATTGCTCAATAAATATTAGATAGGACTTCTATCATTTTGATGAATATCGGCTTATGTGGACCCAGGGATACTTGTACTATGAAACTGACTGACAAAAGAAACCTGTTACTTCTTACATTTGGACACATTTCTTATGTTTTACCCATGTGACAGGTCCCATCTGCTTTCCAGTGAATTCAAATTACAGTCTTTCTACAAAGCCAATGTAAAGTTAGAGCACATACCCTGAAGACACTGAAATTTAAATCATGACAGTTTGATTTCCTCCCAGCTTCTGGAATCTGTCAGGCTATGTGGCAGATTTCTTGTATAATCTCTGCTTTAAAACAGCCCCCTGGACGTACTACATAAGGTGGGAAGTGGGTCTGTCTGGTAAGATGTCCCACAGGACTCAAAGGAGCGTCAGCCAAGATGATACAGAATGATTTGGTTCCTGAAGATAGGACCATTCTAAAAGAATTTCCTCTCTTTGTCAATGCCCAGTCCCTTTTCCTACATTTTCTATCCTACTCTCTTCTCATTTTCTTTCACGGCCCTCATTTCTGTTCCCTCATTTGTCCTTCATCTTTACGTCATCACCCTGTCTTCTCATTTCACTCCTTTTGTGTTCTCATGGTGAGTTGGAAAGAATTGGGGATTAGGTATGTTACTTGGGATGAGTTATACTTTCTGAGCCTCAGTTTCCTAAGCTGCAAATGGGATAGTGTTTTCTAACAGGGTTTATGTAAGAAATAAGCTAATACACAGTGCCTGCCACATTACATTCAAAACCAGTGGCTGCTGATGTTATTGTTTTGCCCTAAATTTGTGCTTGGTTTGGATTCTGGCTACCTTTCAAAAAAAAAAAAAAAAAAAAAAAGACAAAAATAAACCATTTGACCCCAACTCTTCTTTGCTTCTTGCAAAATTTCTCCCAGATACAAAATACTAAAACAAATATAAAACCTTATACCTTTTTATTGGGAGGTTATATTCACAATAGCTTGCAAGAGCACTGTCATTAGTTCAATATTCTTTACTTAGATGGTGGCATTTTCTAGTTGGCCCTGTCCAAAGTTATCTTTGCTGCCTATTTTCAACTATGACCACTTCGAATATTCAACATCTTCACTTTGGATGTCGTGAATGTGCTCACAGGGGCTGATGAACAGTTTTGTGCTCTGATTCCATTAAGAGTCTGCACCAACTTGTTTGCCAAACTGCTTTCCTTTAGCTGCTTCTGCTCGATGGGGTTCCAGATGTTATGACTACAAATGAGGACCTTGGCATTGGCTTGTCTGTGGCCAATATGTCTCTGTCCCTCACAGACCTGCCATGTGTTGGGAGCTATGTTATCAACACTATTACCACTAGATTTTCAATGCCCATTTCTATGTTTCAACTCCCTTTATTACTCATCATATTCTAAAAGCTTTAAAATTATACTGTCATCTTAATCATACTCTATCTAGCTCTTGAAAGCTGAATAGCAGCAGCATGGTTTTGTTGGTAGTAAATAGTTTCATTTTCTCAATTTGTTGCTGATTTTGTTTTGCCTTTAAATGTTAAATGTGACATGTAGATAATGCTGAGGGAGCATTATCTGGTGGAGACTTAATGTCTTTATCATGCATTTATGTATCTTTTCTCATTTAATCAACAATTCAGTTCAACAAACATTTAGTGGATGCCAACTTTTTTTTACAATGAATCTTGGAACACTGAAAAATAAAATAAAATAAAATAAAGATAAATAAACTTTAATGTAAAAAAGAAAATCAAGCTACAAATATTTAGAAAAACACAAAAGCAGTCTCTGTTCCTGGGAAGATAACAGGCCAGTGGGGGTGGATATACCTTATGGATATTGGTGATAATGAAATACTTGTTGGTGAGGGTAGTAAGGATAGACATTAGTATACTCATTTTACGTATGAGTAAACTAGGCTAAAGGAGGTTGATTTGCTAAGTCAAGCCTCCTGAGTCCATGCTCATTCTTATGTTCAAATTCACTGCACTGTGTGATTATGTTTTTTCTGAAGTCTCATCACAAAGCAAAGCCCACATCAGAATTGCAGCTCATGCCTTCTGTTTTCCAGCTCTGTATATTTAAGTCCACTTGGTATTACAAGATCCTATTCCAGGTGACTCCAGATTCCATGATCTCTTCATTTCAGAGATGAGTGACATTTCTGTATACTAGGGCCTTAGGATGCTAAGGTACAGTATAATTAAAATGCTTAGTAATAGGAACAGAATGTATGAACCACATCGAGAAAGCTCACCAATGACAGCTTACACATGAATCACCCCCCTGCCCCCAACTTTGGGATGCCTGAGGTTTGTTCAGTGGTTTACTCCTTAACTTTTCCACATGTGCTAATTAAATTACTAAAACTAACCAGACCCCCCCCCCCAAAAAAAAAAGATGAGGGGGAGGCTTAACATACTAAATGACTCGGTCTTAAAAATTCCTAAATAGAAATATATTAGAATCCTTTGCTGTTAGAAGGACAAAACTCTAAGGAGAAATTTAATTAGCAATGATAACAGCAAACATTTATGTAGTCTTCCTATGTGCCAGACACTCTCTTAAGAAATCATATTTAACTAATCGAACCCTCATAATCTAATGAAACAAGTATAAGCATTACTTCTGATTTAGAGATGAGGAAGCAGAGACACAGTAGGTGACTCGTCCAAGGTCTTCTAGCAGCAGAGCTGAGATCTGAACTCAAAGAACTTTACTCTGAAGTTTGGGATCTTTCCTATACATCTTGTCACTAACAACAAGATCATTTATGTATCTATTATGTACTCAAATGAAAATAAATATTAGAAAAGATTGTGAGCATCTATAATACCCTTAAAAACAGATTATGTTCACTTTATTTATTTGAACAAAAATGTGTACTCAGACATTCTGGAGAAATGGGAGTTGGTGGGGTGGGGGGAGGCGACATACTGTGGTAACGTGAACTTACGTCTGGTTTCTAAAGATCCTAAATTTCGTTTTCCTAAGCAAATACAAACTAACGAATTTTGGGAGCCATACTTCATCCTCCTAATTCCTAGATCAGATTATGAGAAAGAGTTATTTGCAGAGGAATCTTTAGACAGTCAACAAATGTATCTTAATTACAGTAAGATTACAAAAACACACAGGCATGAAGATAAACACCAAACCATGTCACCATACCCATTCCAAACCAATTCAATCAACTGGGAAAGATTCTGAGAATCTACCACATTGCGAAGCATGGAGGAAGAACTCTAAGATGCCCAAGACTGCCACCACTTGATGTATACGCCATGCACAAATCTCTCCCTTTGGGTGTTGAAAGAACATATAAATATGATGATGAGATATCACTCCTGTGATTAGGCATGTTTTATGTCACAGGTAAGGATATTTTGCAGATGCAATTAAGTCTCCAATCAGCTGACCTGGATTAATCAAAAGGAAGATTATCTTAGGTGGGCCTGACCAAATAAGTGAGCCCTTAAAAGGGAGTTTACAGGTCAAAGTCAAAGAAGTCAGAGAGATGTTGTCCTATTAGTCTGGAAAAAAGCGAACAGCCATTTTGAGAACTGCCTACAGAGCAGCCTCTAGGAACTAAGAGCAACTCCTAGTCAATAGCCAGCAAAAAAACAAGGACCCTTGATCCTACAACCACAAGGGACTGAATTTAGCCTATAATCTGAAAGGGCTTGGAAGAAGATCTAAACTTCAGATGAGACCAGAGCCCCACCAACAACCAGGCATGCCATGCCCAGACTGCCAATCTGTGAAATCTGTGAGATAATAAGTAGGTATTCTTTTAAGTGCTATGTTTATGGTAAGCATTTACACATCAATAGAAAATGAATACAGAAAGCCCCAAATTTAAATATATTTTATTTTAAAAATTTATTTATAATGGCCTTTGGTCAGAAGCAAAATGTTGAGCTGCTTATTTCCAAATTGTTTGTCCAGAATATGGTGCAACTTTCTTGAGATGTTCCTAAGAAATTCCAAAGAAAACAAAGTTATAAATGAGCCCCAGATCCCCAACTAACTTCCTTAATCCATTATTTACTGAAATGTTGTACAGTTATATTTTAAAATACGGAAAACAAGTTGCAATACTGTTTTTTAAAGTTACAAATCTAATACACTGCTCATAGAAATGAAAATCATAGAAGTATATATGTAAGTAGTAATACTAAGTAAAAATGTGCCTTGAGCCACCTCAATCTTATTCTTAGTTTTGTTCCTTCAGTAAATAAGAATTGTCTGTTCTGAGCTAGATGACATGATAAACAATGATCAGTGGTCACCAAAAAATAAACATGACCCCTGCTATATAGTGCCTTTAGGGTAATAGATGTTAAAGATTCACCAAAATCAACATATAGTTATACATTATACATTATGATAAGAGCTATGCAGAAAAACAACAGTGTTCTTTGAGAACTAAGGGTACATAATTCAGGGAGTCAAGGAAGGTCACTTTGAGGAAGTAACATTTAAACTGAGAAATAAAGATGTTAATAATGGTTATCTATTCCTGCTAGCAGGTCATCTGGAAATCTTCCTTAGAAATAAAACGGTTTCTGGATGATTCTCAGATCATAAACAGCTTCCCATAATATATGAAAAATCAATTAAGGGCTGATTGTGCTAGGAAAATGGTCAATAGAACTGGAAATTTTTTATTACATTAAAATCTTCAAAAGTTATCAGACAGAGTCAAGTAAATGTCATTAATCCTGTGATTATTCTGGGAAATCATGATATTCATGATGGCGAACACGTATGAAAGTTTTATAACTACCTCATTCATTTTTCTTTTATTGAGCTTTAATAAATGTTTCAAGAATGAGATTTCTGAATCATTTCCCACACACAATTAAATATCCATTGCATTTTCCCTATTGATTTTGCGGATTTCTAAACTTATTAGTTTATCTCTAATGATATGGATTTCTAAATGTATTGGCTTAGCTCTAGTGACAAGTTCTAAAAATTAAGAAGGCCATTTAGCATTTTGGTTTCCATATTTGTAAAATGAGGGGGTAGAGCTTAAAAATGAAGTCATTTCCAGCTCTAGATTTCAAAGAGTTGTAGTCTCAAAATGGTTTTTGGCATTCATAACTGCGACTCTAACTGTAATTCTATTTCCCTTCAAGAGAGTTTACTGAAAACATCCCAGATGGTTATTCATTCATAAAGTATTCTGATGTTTAACAAAATTTCAGTCAGAAGCAAGAAGCTGAGTATACGGGTAGGGGGAGGAGATGGCAAACTCAAAAGCAGATTTAAAAATCCGAGTAAGGGGGTGCTTCGTTGGCTCAGTCGGTTAAGTGGCTGCCCTCAGCTTGGGTCATGATCCCAGGGTCTTGGGATCGAGCCCTGCATAAGGCTCCCTGCTCAGCAGGGGAGTCTGCTTCTTCCTCTCCCTCTGCCTCAGCTTGTGTGCTCTCTCACTCTCGTTCACTCTCTCTCTCATAGAAATAAATAAACTCTTAAAAAAAAACTAAGTAGAATAAAACCCCTCAGAAACTAACAGAAGGATTCTGTTGTAGTGGGAAAAACTATATCTAGAAAACAAGGTGTGTGTCAACTTAATACGAACTTAAGATACTTTGTGGGTTTTCTTTTTGTTTTTTAGTGCTGCTAATTACTTGCTAACAGTGATAATAATTACACTATGTAAAGCATCCATAATTTTCTTATGAGAAAACAGCTGTCATGCCCTGCTTAGCTGTTACCCTCTGCATTCTTTCTCACATTCACATGTAGTAGAGGAGACTTCAGCTTTGGATTTATCCCTCCCCAGTTCCCAAGATCAGTCACCATCTGAAAAAGGAGGATCTAATAAGCTCCAGGCCAATCCTCCCGAGACTGACCATTTAAGTCATTCTTTATGTTTTGTTCCATTTTCGACCATATACCTAGCTGCTACTTTGGATCATTTTCCTTGGGAGCCCTGTTCCAGTAGCTTATTCCAATCTCTTCTTACGAGTAGGGACATTTTCTGTGCTCTCTCTAAAGATCTAAGCCTTCATCCCACAACCCTGCACTGTAGATGGGCTTTCCAGGTGCACCTACTCAATGCAAGTGGGGCCTGTCATCTCCCTCCATCTCCTCAACGTAGAATCAGTATTCTCAAGGGCTGAGGAATCTACCTTTTAACTACTCATAACTCTGGCCCTCTCTTACAATATTAATGCCGCAGACTTAACTTACCATCATTATAATATTCAAAATTTATTAAGCTCTTTCTAAGTGATCAGCACTGTGCTAAGTGATTTTACATGGGTTACCTTATTTAACAATACCATATTGCTTCAGGTACCTCCTACTCTGAATCAGTCATGGCGGTTCCATCCCTTTTGCCAGGGACTGGCACAAATAACCTAATTTTAGCCACCAAGGGGAAGTCCGTTGAGAGGCTCCTGGAGGTATAGGAAGAAACGTAATCCCACCTTTTCTTTTGCACGTTGCCTTGCTTGGATATGGAAGCTGGCACTGGTGCTGGTCTAAAAACCCATCTGTCATTAAAGATGAGAGGGCAGAAAGATATAAAGAACTGGGTCCTTGGTGACATTGCTGAACTGATGAATCAATCAATTCTGGCATTCTGAATTTCTTGGCATATGATAGCTTTCATTTCCTTAACCAGTTTGAATTGAGTTTGCTAGCTGCAGCTAAAAGCAACTCATTTACTTATATAATGAAACTGACAAGCAGTATCCGAAGAGTCCATAACAGCAGACCACATCACTAAAACTCATTATGTTCTGATGTAGAAACAACTATTACATGGAGCATTTTTCTTTCTCTAGAAATGTACCATGACTTGCCATTCAACAAATGACACACTATGTAAGGTGTTATTTTAACTGATAATACTTAGTATCAGGGCTGTTAAGATTGTTGATCAAAGGCCACTGGTGACACTAAGACCATACTGTCTATAGAAAACAGCAAAATAATAATTTATAAAGCCAAAAGGAAGTATTATACTGCCTCAGTTCTGTAGATAAAGCACAGTTGTTACAGCTTTGTATGTCAGGGTTGGAAGTAAATGTCCAACACTCTCATCCCTGAACTAGTACTCAAATCTGGAGGACATGTGAATAGAAAGATTTGACAGAAATTCAGAAGGAAAACTAATGGGGCCCCAGTACCCAGGAGAGATTAAAAACAGCTCTGAAGAAAACTGGGAAAGATCCCTCTCATTATCTAGAAATTTCTAGATATTCAAAGGCCCTTTCCAGGAAACTGGACAGCTGCCTGTAAACGAATGAACCTGGACTACTTTCTAAAACCGAACACAAGAATGAATTCAAAATGTATTAAAGACATAAACATGAGATCTGAAACCATAAAAATCCTTGAAGAGAACATAGCCAGTAAAAGTAATTCTTTCACATCAGCCATAGCAACATTTTTCTAGATATGTCTCCTAAGCAAGGGAAACAAAAGCAAAAATAAACTATCGGGACTACACCAAAATAAAAAGTTTTTGCACATCAAAGGAAACCATCAATTAAACAAAAAGACAACCTACTAAAAGGGAGAAGATATCTGCAAATGATATATCTCATAAGGGGTTAATATCCAAAATATGTAAGTAACTTATACAACTTAACACCAGAAAAACCGAATGATTCTATTAAAAAATGGGCAGAGGAAACTGGTGCAGCCACTCTGGAAAACAGTATGGAGGTTCCTCAAAAAGTTAAAAATAGAACTACTCTATGATCCAGCAATTGCACTACTAGGTATTTACCCAAAGAATGCAAAAATACTAATTCAAAGGGATCCATACAGCATTATCTGCAACAGCCAAATTATGGAAACAGCCCAAGCATCCACTGACTGATGAATGAATAAGAAAAAATATATATACACAACATTTTATTTATTCTACTGCTATTTTATTCTATTCAATGCTATGCTATTCTATTAACTAGAAGAGAATATTACTCAGCCATAAAAATGAATGAAATCTTGCCATTTACAACGACATGATGGAGCTAGAGAATATAATGATAAGCAAAATAAGTCAGAGAAAAACAAATACCATATAATTTCACTCATATGTGAAATTTAAGAAACAAAACAAATGTAACAAAGGGGAAAGGGAGGGCAAACCAAGAAACAGACTCTTAACTATAGAGAACAAACTGATGGATACCAAATGGAAGGCGGGTTACATAGGTGATGGGGATTAGAGTGTACTTGTGAGGGGCACTGGGTGATGTTATTTCTAGAGCCTACGATAGTGCCAGGTGTGTTGTTAAGGTGTTGAATCACTATATAGTACACTTGAAACTAATATTACACTGTAGGTTAACTAACTGGAATTTAAGTAAAAGCTTAATTTAAAAAAATAAACAAAAAATGGGCAGAGGACCTGAATAGACATTTTTCCAAAGATGACATACAGATGGCTAACAGATGCATGAAAAGATGCTCAACATCACTCATCATCAGGGAAATGCAAGTCAAAACCATAACGATATATCTCCTCACACTTGTCAGAACAGCTAAAATCAAGAAGACAAGAAATAACAAGTGTTGGTGAGGATGTGGAGAAAAAGGAATCTTGTGCACTGTTGGTGGGAATGTAAACTGGTATAGCCACTATGGAAAACAGGATAGAGGTTCCTAAAAAATTTAAAAATAGAAATATCATATGATCCAATAATTCCACCATTGAGTATTTGCCCAGGGAAAATTGAAACTCTAACTCAAAAAGCTATATGCACCCCTACGTTTATTACAGGGTTATTAACAATAGCCAAGACATGGAAGAAGCCTAAGCATCCATCAACAGACGAATGGATAAGGAAAATGTGGTACACACACACCCCCACACACACTAAAATACTACACGCCATAAAAAAGGATGAGATTGTGCCATATGAGTCAACATGGATGGACACAGAGAGAATTATGCTAAGTGAAATAAGTCAGACTAAAAAAGACAAATACCTATGATTCCACTCATAAATGGAAACTAAAAATATGAACCGAAAAAAAGCAAAATCAGAACTATAAATACAGAGAATAAAACTGATGGCTATCAGAGTGGAAGGCGTGGGGAACCGAGAAAAATGGGTGAAAGGAAGAGGGAAATACAGGCCTCCAGTTACGGAACGAGTAAATCATGGGAATAAAAAGCAAAGCATAAGGGATATAGTCAACATTATAACACTGTAACAGTGATGTAATGGGAAAGATGGTAACTATACTAGTGGTGAATACAATATAATGTATAAACTTGTCAAATCATTATGTATGCATGAAACCAATGCAACATTGTGTGTTAACTATACTAAAATACAAAACAAAACAAAACAAAAAAACTAAACCAAGAACAACAAACCAAAACACAAAACAAAAAAACAAACAAAATACAGACAAAAACCCAGAGGCCCCTCCATATGTCACAACAAGACAGTTTCCCAGAAGACGACTGAAAGTAACATTTAGCTTTTTAAATGAAAAACAAGGCAGGAGCTCTGCTGGTCTTGTCACTCTCCTGACATATAATGTACTAATTCAAGTGGCCCATTTCCTTGTTGACAATAATGACACAATACATGTACTGAGTGTCTAAGAACCACTGACATTCTGTCTGCCGAAAACAAACAGAAATAGGATTTGTCACCAAATACCAAATAAAAATAACTGTCAGCTGCTAAAAGGTTTGCAAAATTTAGTATGTTAAAACTAGGGAAATGACAAGGTTCTAAAACTTTAAAGTTATTTTCCCAAAAGTTGAGAAGCATAAAAATTTCGGGTACACACCATCCAAAATAAACACCAGACATAGAACTTGAAGTGCCCATAATGTTCAATCAATTCAGAGAAGCTGTATGCTGCCATTTACAAAGGCAAACAGGTGTAAAGTATGACAAATATTTTGTATGTCCAGTACACAATTAATACTTTGTAGGCATTTAGCTGCCTTAAAAGCCTTCCAAGAGAGCCCTGGGCCCACCCCAACTACACACTCGGGCTGGGATAGATATGCCTTCTGTGCACTCCCATGTTTCCCAGGGCATTCTACTAACAAAAGATCTGGCCACAACAGACTCTCCTTATGTTTACTGAATGAATAAACGAAAAATTCTGCATGTTACACATAATTTCTAGAAATGTTATAATAAACTTATGCCTCACTTAAAAATAGCCACTTTGTCTAGATAAGGCATAGCTGCAAGGTGGGGTGACCGCTTCTAGACAGCTCTTAGAATACTTCAATGAAAAAAAAAAAAAGAATACTTCAATGATAAGCAGATTCATCTTTATTTCTAAAGACCTCCAAGGGAGAAAACTGTCCTTGGTCTATTTGTCACAATAATCACTTAACTGCCAGTCTTCTCTTTACCATCTTTAATGATTTCATTCATTTATCCAGTCATTCAATAAATATCTAATCAACATTCTTAACACACCTGGCACTATTGTGGGCCCTAGAAATATATCAGTCAAGAGAAAAGATCTCCATGTCTATTCCTGTGAGGAAATGGATAGACAGACAATACATAATAAATAGGAAAATATTAGATAGTATTAGGTACCATACAGAGAGTTAATTCAGGGCATGTGACATACAGACATACCTCATTTTATGGTATTTCACTGCACTTCGCATCTACTCTTTTATAAATTAAAGGCTTGTGTCAACTCTGCATTGAGCAAGACTATTAATGCTATTTAACCAATAACATGTGTTCATCTTGTGTCTCAGTGTCATGTTTTTGTAATTCCTACAGTATATCAAACTTTTTCATTTTTGGGGGTGGTGATCTGTGATTAATGATCTTTGATGTCATCACTGTAGCTGTTTTGGGGAGCCACAAGCCACACCATTTAAGTTGGCGCACTTAATTGATAAATGTTGTATGTATTCTGACTGTTCCATGGACCAGCTGTTTCCCCATCTCTCCCCTCTCCTCAGGCTTCCTTGTTTCCTGAGACACAACAATACTGCAATTAGACCAAATGATAACCCTACAAGGGCCTCGAAGAGTTTAAGTGAAAGACAGAGAGTCTCACTTTAAAGCAAAAACTAGAAATGATTAAACTTAGTGAAGAAGGATGTCAAAAGCCAAGTTAGGCAGAAAACTAGGCCTCTTGTACCAAACAAACAGCCAAGTTGTGAATGCAAAGAAAAAGTTCTTGAAGGAAATTAAAAGTGTTACTCCAGTGAACACACAAATGGAAGGAAAGCAGAACAGCTTTATTGCTGATATGGAGAAAGTTTTAGTGATCTGGAAAGAAGACCAAACCAGCCACCACATTCCCTTAAGCCAAAGCCTAATTCAGAGCAGGCCCTAATTCTCTTCAATTCCATGAAGGGTTAGATGGGGGAGGAAGCTACAGAAGAAGATTTTGAAGCAGCAGAAGTGAGTTCATGAGGTTTAAAGAAAGAAGCCTTCTCCAAAACATAGCAGTGCAAGGTGAAGCAGCAAATGCTGATGGAGAAGCTGCAGCAGGTGATCCAGAAGATCCAGTTACAAGAACTCATGAAGCTGGCTACATTCAACAACAGATATTCAGTGTAAATGCAATGGTCTTCTACTGGAAGAAGATGCCATCTAGAACTTTCTTAGCTAGAGAGGAATAGTCAATGCCTGGCTTCAAACTTCAAAGGACAGCCTGACTCTGTTGTTAGGGGCAAATGCAGCACCCCCCCCCCCCCCCCCAAATCCTCATTTTAAGTCAAAGCCATTGCTTATGCACCATATTGGAAATCCCAGGGTTCCTAAGAATTATAAATCTATCAATACTTTATTAATGGAACAATAAAGCCTGAATGATGGCACATCTGTTTAAAACAAGGTTTACTGAATATTTTAAGCCCACTATTAAGGCCTACAGCTCAGAAAAATATTCCTTTAAAAAAATTATCGTTATTGACAATGTACCAGGTCACCCAAGAGCTCCGAATGAGAAGATGGACAATGAGATTAACATTGTTTTCATGCCTGCTAATACAACATCCACTCTGTAGCCCATGAATCTACATGTAACTTTGACTTTCAGGTCTTATTATTCAAGAAATACATATTGTAAGGTTATATGTGCCAAAGATAGTGATCCTTCCGATGGATCTGGGCAAAGTATATGGAGAACCTTTTGGAAAGGATTCACTATTTTAAAATGCCATTAAGAACATTTGTGATTCATGGAAAGAGCTCAAAATATTAACATAAACAGGAATTTGGAAGCTGTTGGTTCTACTCTCATAGATCGACTTTGAGGGGTTCAAAACTTCAGTAAAGGAAATAACCACAGATATAGATGTGGTCGAAACAATAAGCGAACTAGAATTAGAAGTGAAGCCTGAAGATGTGACTGAATGGCTGAAATATCATGATTAAATTTGTATGGATGAGGAACTGCTTCTTATGAGAGAGCAAAGAAAGTGGTTTCTTGAGATGGAAACTACTTCTGGTGTAGCGCTCTGAAGACTGTTGAAATGACAACAAAGGATAAATGATGTTATGTAAACTTAGTTGATAAAGCAGTGGCATGGTTTGAGAGGACTGGCTCCAATCTTGAATGAAGTTCTGTTGGTTAAAATGCTATCAAACAGTATGACATGCTACAGAGATATTGTTGGTGAAAGGAAGAGTCATTGATGTGGAAAACTTCATTGTTGTCTTATTTTAAGAAACTACCAGAGCCACCCCAGCCTTCAGCAACCACCACCCTCATCAGATAGCAGCCATCAACACTGAGGCAAGACCCTCCCCCAGCAAAAGACTCACTGAAAGCTCAGGTGATGGTTAGCATTATTTTCTTAGCAATAATGTAGTTTTCAATTAAAGTATGCATATTGTTTCTTAGACTTAATGCTATTGTGCACCTAACGGACTACAGCACAGTGGAAGCATAACTTTTTTTTTTTAATTTTATTTTTCATAAACATATAATATCTTTTTTATCCCCAGGGGTACAGGTCTGTGAATCGCCAGGTTTACACACTTCACAGCACTCACCATAGCACATACCCTCCCCAATGTCCATAATCCCACCCCCCCCAACCCCCCTCCCCCCATTAACCCTCAATTTGTTTTGTGAGATTAAGAGTCACTTATGGTTTGTCTCCCTCCCAATCCCATCTTGTTTCATTTACTCTTCTCCTACCCCCTTAACCCCCCATGTTGCATCTCCTGCTGGGAAACCAAAAAATTCAGGTGGCTCACTTCATTGTTGTGATGTGGAACTGAACATGCCATATCTCTGAGGTGTGCCTAGAAAATGAGAGGGCTCAACTGGGAGGTCAGGAATAGCCTTTCGGAACATGTGACATATGTATGAGTCGACTGAAAGAACCAACCATGTTGCCATCAGGGAGAATGTTCCAACAAGAGCCAGTGCAAACATCTTAAGGTGGGAACAAGCTTAATTTGTTCAAGGAACAGAAAGACAGCCAGTATGGGGCTAAACAAACAGGGCAAGTGTTATGGGATGAATTGTCTCCTCCCAAAATTCACATGTTGTAGTCCCAATCGCCGGGATTTTGGAATGTGACTGAATTTGGAAATAAGGCATTTAAAGAAGTAATTAAACTAAAATAAGGCCATTAATGTGGGTCTTAATCCAATATGACTGGCATCCTTATGAAAAGAGATTAGGACAGAGACAGGTACTAAGGGAAGACCATGTAAAAACATAAGGGGAGGGTGGCCATCTGCAAGCCAGAGGGAGGCTTCAGGAAAAACAACCCAGGCAACACCTTGATCTCAGATATCTAGGCTCCAAAATTTTAAGAAAATAAATTTCTATTGTTTAAGCCTCCCAGTGTGTGGTACTTTGCTATGGCAGCTCTAGAAAATGAATATAGCAAGGTACTAAATAAAGCTGGGGATGTAGGGAGAGGACAGGCCGTAAAAAAAACCTAGTACACTAGCATTAAGGGTTCGAATTTTAAATGTTATCTGAAACCACTGGAAATTTACAGGAGAGAGTGACATAATCTAATTTACAAAGATAATTCTGGCTAGCTGCTTTGTGGAAAATGGACTAGAAGGCAAGAAGGGAAGCAGAGAATTCAGCTAAGAGGCATTTACAGGAGCCTGAGCAAAAGATAATGGTGGGATGGACAAAAGTGATGAGAGTGGAGACCAAAACAACAACAACAACAACAACAACAAAAACCAAAAACACAAAAAACTCACAGATTTTGGGATGTGTTTTGAAGGAGAGTTGGCAGGACTTGGTGGTGGATTAAATGTGGAAGTGAAGGAAAGAAAAGAATCAAGAATGACTTAGATTTTTGACTGGAGCATTTGGGTGGATGACAGCACTAATTCCTGATACAGGAAAGGCAGAGGAAATGAACAAGTCTAGGGAGAAAATTCAAGAGTTCTGTTTTAACCAAGCTGAGCTGGAAATGCCTTCTAGATATTCCCCATATGGAGAGATCACCACATTTGAATATATTAACCTAGCCTTGTGGGGGTGTAGTCAGAACTGGAAGACATAAAACCAAGGGAAATTAGAACTATTCCAAACTGTGTTCTGCAGGAAGTGATGTGAGAAATCTGACCTTGACAATTCCTCTTAACAACTGTATTCCAAGAAATAGACTCCTGGAGATATTTTTTGAGCCATTCCTGTTGCACAGTATGGTGGCTGGTTGCAACAATGGAAGGAATAATCCCCCTTTGGCAGGAAAAGACTACTTAATGCCTATACATTTTGATTGCACAGATACCACTAGGATAAGAGGTCTGGAAAAAAAATAAATGGATTGTAATGAACTTTCTGGATGTGATAAGTATGTTAAGGCTTCCAGTGCTACTTACTGTCAAATGCCTGTGCATTTTCTTGTTAGATTCAGTTTTGTGGAAGCTATAAAACACAGCAGTAGTGTAAGATTTCATTTGTTCAGAAACCATACATTTTGAAATTGTGATCTCTTTGAACAGGAGAGAGGGTGAAGTTCATTAAGCAAATAAAGTTAGCAAGGCTATAGGAAGAACAACTTTCAAACACATCTTAGATCAATTAGTCCAAAATAATTGTACCAAAGCACCATAGGACTAAATGGATGCTTGCTGTGCTAATTAAAACATTCTTACTCATTTATTCAAGTAGGTTTGCTAAAGATCTCAATTTAGAAACCCTTCATTAGTACATCCTAAATGACTGTCGTATGTGCTAAAAATGAATAAGGCTGCTTATCTTTTAAAAATATTATACTTACTAATTTTTACCAATTGAAACTAACTTTCTTCACAACTGGTATAAGTTGGTACTTTTTTAACTGTATCACCTTGCCCAGTGTTTGAACACAATATTTAGGATGGTTTTTGGAATGCTGGGATTATTTTGGGGGGGAATGCGGCTTTTCTTTTTTCCTTCCTTGTCCTAGATTTTTTTATGTGTTGTGATTGCAGCCTTCATTGGAGATGGTTGTGACGGGCTGCAGTCATTGTTAGTTGAGGACATAGTAATTCATTCTGAGAAGTTGGCTTCTGATTCCAGACTGCAGCACGGCAAGTGATTTTGTACATATTCACCTTTGTCATATGTTCAAACATTTGCTTCTCCTAGAGCTTATTTAAAATATGTTAGTGAAAAACCACCAGCTGAATATTTGTATGCTTATAAATAATAAGTACCGGCTTCGTTGTATGAAATGGCTAGTTTCAAGAAATGGTTCTTGTTTTTGACAGCTGTCCAAGTTCTAACACAGTGGTAACAAAATTAGTGAGTAATTTCTCTTCTCTGTTATCAAATCTGGGTATTCTCAGCTGGACTTAGACTGGAATAGTTTGATAATATTTTCCTAATAGAAACATTCCAGTCAACGTTTTACCAAGGAAAACTAATTATTGTCTAGCTGGTGAGTTTCGCCTTTCCTAAATTGTTTCAGAAAAATATGGTAACACTCTTGTCCTTATAATTTTCTCTCTCTCTCTCTCTCTTTTTTAAAGTTTATTTCTGTTTCCAATTTATCACTAAGTATTAACTTTTAACTAAAACATTTATCAGAGGAATAGCTACTAGTCCCTTCTATGACATGGAATGCACTTTGTAGCTTCTTTGGGGTAATTCTCAAAGTACCTTAATGCCATCTGATGTTCTTCTTATGAGGCAGTGCATGATGAAATTAGATTCTCTTAAATGTCATTGTCCCTATTTATTGTCTTTTCCCTTGAACCAGGGCTGAGCTGGCTAAGTTCCATTGTCTCTCAACCAGATTTATTGTGGATCAGATACATTCCATTTCACAACAGGAATGTGCTTATTATAAAATGTACAAAGCTTATAGTCCAACAGAGCACACACTCTGTTGGCAAAATCCAGTTTGTTCAACAGTGGGTACGTTTTGTAAAATTTTTTAATGTATCTGAACTAAATTTAGTATCCTATAAGTTGACACTCAAATCTTGAAATAAAGACCAAGTGGAGACAGTAATGCTTATGCTAAACACAAAGCTAAATGCATTTTAGCATTACACTGATATACTCCGTAAGTATTTCTTATTGACAGATAGTTAGACAGATTTTCTTTGCTTCAGTTTCTCTGGGGATAGTGCCTCAGGAACTTTTAAAAGTAGATTAACTCAGATCTTCAGAGGAGCACAATTTAACATACTCTTTAGTGATTAATGTCATTTAGTTTTTGTGCAATGAATGGAAGTGTATCCTTATAAACACCCAGGGAGAAACCAAGAGGTATCTCTAAGAATAAGAAGAGTATGGATAACATTTAGCTGTTAAAAAACTAGATTGCAACATTTTTTTAACAAGTAGGACTGTTAACAAGGATTAAAAGGAAATGTGCACAAATGAAGAGTTGGTCAGTGGATAATATTTGTTGTGTCACTGATAGAAAAGTTGAGAAATACCTGAACATTTAAAACTCCATCTACTATCTATAACTATAGTAACCACTCCCAAGGCAGATCTGTGCACAGAGGACCTGGCTAGCTAATGCATGCTTTCTACTATTCTAAACATTCAAATGCTGATGTGACTCTGGGTAAGAAAAGTGGACCTCTTGCGCCACATTGTTAGGAGTCTTTTTCACTTCAGTTACCAGCTCCTGGTTCACCTGTGGTTCACTCCATTTAGGCTCTCACTGTGAGATCCCCTTGCTTCTGTGGGCAGTACACTTGGACTGGACTTGAAACAGCCCCAGTCCAGCTTTTGCTCCTGCATTTCGAGTCCATGCAAACACTTCCACAAACTCTGGCAGTGTGTCTGTCCCCAACAAAGTGGCACTCTTCTGGCTCTGTAACTAAACCATTAGTCACCCAGTTTCTTGCCCTTCAGATCTCCTAGACCAGTGCCCAGGGCACTTCCAACTGTAGGGAATATTTATCAACTCTCTGAGAGGTCTCTGTAAAATCTACTCTCCCTAGACTTGAGAAGAAAAAGGTAGCACATCCCATTCCATATATTCAATGCAGAAAAATTAGAAAGTACTGATCAGTAAAAATAAAACCATTAAAAACATTGTAATCCCAATACCATCTACAGATACCACTACTAATAATCTGTCACATAAACTTTCAAAATTTCCTGTATTTATGAAAATGTTTTTCTGCTCAAGCTATTATAAAATTACACTATAAATACCAATATTCCATATTTAAATAAAATACAGGGCACTGTTAAATAAGGTAATTTAAGAACGAATTCACACTTAAATTGAGATTATTTGTAATGGATTTCTTGAAAAATTATCTTCTGAAAATAGTCTTTTGTTGTAAGGTAGTTCCAGATACTATTAGAAGGCTCCTTGTATTGAATTTCAGAATACTTCAATTCTTTATCCCTAAGCAAAGATTCATATTTTTAGAGTGGTAAAAACAGAATTTGAGAACAGCTTTATAAAACGTTTAAATATTTAAAGAAGTACTTCAGGACCGATCCGGATAAGTGTTAAAATTTGAAGATACAGATCTATGTCAAAATTCACATGGTTTTCTTTTCTAAATATGCATGAATCAGATAGGAGAAAGAAAAAAAACTGAAATATTTAGCTGCCAAAAATAATCTGTTCTGAGACATTAGTAAAAATTTTCTTCTGCGATTATATGAAGTTTATGTCTTGAACCAATTGCTGGGAAAGTAACTCTGCAACTGTAAAATAATTATTAACTTTTAGACAGAAAGAGGTCCTCTGTTCTTTGTGGAGATGCAGAGCAGACCCAGAATACACCCAGTGAATCTGGGTCCTCAGTATGTTGAATACACCTGATATCCCATAACACCCGGCGAGGCTGCCAACTCCTTGTCCACACGGACTGCATGCCATGGAACCCATTTTATGTCTCAAAAGGATTTAAAATTCATGAAGCTTGTTGAAAGCTCAGCTGTCACATTCAACTTATTCCAAAGTGTATGGGAAAAAGAGCAGAGCAGACATTTCAACTGAAGCTATTATTGTGCTTGAATAACCATATTCCATTAAATTGCTAATAAACCTACTAGAAGATGTAGATCACATCAACCATACAGTTTCATTCCTTTCCTTTATACCAGCTTGCTCCATTTTGTTTTATGCAGTATTACTCTTTCTGTGCCCTTTATTCCAAGGTTGCCCAGGATTCAAAGCACTTATTCAGTAAGTTTGTAATCCAGTTTAGTGTGCTATTAACAGAATTCTTTAGAGAAGATCATGGAAAAAGAAAAACTTATTTTTGGGTCAGTGACCAATTTTAAAGGAAACACATACTAAACCCGTTTAAAGGAAAAGGTCAGGATCCATGAGGTATTAAGGAAAAAAGAAAAAGAAAAAACATTCATTTCCACAATTTTCCAACATTCCTTAAAAATAAAAACAAGCCTAAGTATGGAATGGCAAGGTCCCGGTTCCCCATACTGTGGTGAACAATACCGCCATTCATAGGAAGTTAGAAAGCAGGGGTTTTTCCTCAACACCGGGGAAGTTTTGCCTTTCCTTCCCTTTATTTATTCTGAGGTTCAAAATTGAACCCTATAAATCTTGAGTTAGTCTCTCAGAACAAATAATAATATAAAATGTATTAAATGCTTTCAAGTTTGCTTCTTACTAGCATAACTAATTAAATCCCTCTCCATTACAAATGGCTTATTAAGCCACGGTGGTGCTAGTGTTAAATAATGAAAATAAATGAAGCTGAATATAGATTCTATAGAATTAGGCATTTTTAAAGAACTAATACATGGTCTCAGTAAGTCTATCGGATGACTGAGTTAAATAGTTTAGCCCTCACTTAAAGATTCATTGAAAATATATGATGGGGAAAAAAATCAAAGTTAAGGGAACAAATGTTGTAATTTTAAAATTCTTTTATTAAACAGGAAACAGTTTGTTTCCTGTAATTTTTTTTTCTATTCAGTATATACATCTAAGAGCCTTAGGAGAAGGGATACATATCCCCAAGCTCAGGGTACCTAATATTTGTCTCTAACTAGTTTTCTAATGGATAGAGTTTGAGGTACCATTTCTTTCCATAGAGCAACTGACCATTTTCAGAAAGTTTGAGCCTTTTTTTTTTTTTTTTTTAACTAGTAAAGCCAAGCCAAATAAAAGTAAAATTTACTTTCTGGATTATCTTATGATTAGGAAAATATTTGTGTCTATCTTTTTACTTTTTATTTTTTAAAAAAGATTTATTTATCTGAGAGAGAGTGAGAGAGGGTGCACAAAAGAAGGGGGAGGGGCAGAAAGAGAGAATCCTGAAGCAGACTCCCCACTGAGGGTGGCGTCCAACCACACATCCACATGTCCAGGGGCTCCTAGGGCTGGATCCCAAGACCCGGGGATCACGACCTGAGCCAAAATCAAGAGTCGGCCACTTAACCTACTCAGCCACCCTCTATCTTTTTAGAGTGACCAAGATTAGGTGTAGTGAAAGAGCTTTTCCTGCAGATTCCTCTGAAACATCTTAGCGAGAACACATAAAAACCAACTCTACATCATGCACAAAGCTGTGGTAGAGAGGAAGTAAATGTTAAAGCAGCAATAATATCTTTCAACAAAAATAAACATGAGTAACAGCCCAATATAAAAAGCTGTGAAATTACAGTAATTTTACAACCCATCAGAAACAGCAAAACACACCATTACTTTAACAAATATTTATTGATCACCTAATAGATATCAAAGCTAGACGCAGAAATATGTGTGATGAATTTCTGAACTGGAGAATTAAATGAAATGAAACTAGCACATGATATAACTCACAGAATCGTGAAATATTAAAATCAGAAGAGATCTTAGCAGTCATAGAGATCAGAGAACCAAGTCCCATTAACTTTAAGTAACTTTCCTCAGTCATAGATTCTAAAGCATGACTTAGAACCCAAGGCCCATATTTACAATATAACAAGATCTTGACTCAGTAAAAATATATATATTTTAAAGATATTTATTTATTTGCTAGAGAGAGAGAGGAAACAAACACAGGCAGGGGGTGTGCCAGGCAGAGGGAGAAGCAGATTCCCTGCTGAGCAGGAAACCTTATGTGGGACTCTATACCAGAGCCCTGGGTTCAGGACCTGAGCCAAAGACAGATGTTTAACTCACCTAGGCATCCCAGTAAAAATGTTTTTAAGACAAAAAGCCGATGTTAAGACTACTAACATAATATCATTTCTACTTAAACAACATGAAAACAGTTAATATATAATTATATATACATATGAACTTAAATTATCTTCTTAGACACAAGTACAAATTACCACATTTCATTTATAAAGTTTTCATTTTAGCTGGAATTTCACTTTCTGTGGCATGAAATGAGGAAACATCTGTCATCTGATGAAACCAAAGATCACAGAATAGATGTGGCTTGGCACTGGAAGAGGAGAGTGAGGACCATGGCACTCTGACATTATCCCAGCAGGCACATTTTTAGATGTTTCCACATAATGCACAGTTAGTGGCCCAGGTGTTTTTCTTTTCTTCTTTTTTTTTTTTAAAGATTTTATTTATTTATTTGACAGAGAGAGATCACAAGTAGGCAAAGAGGCAGACAGAGAGGGGGGGGGAAGCAGGCTTCCTGCCGAGCAGAGAGCCCGATGTGGGACTCGATCTCAGGGTCCTGAGATCGA